>NC_053026.1:413657887-413786449 GCF_003073215.2 Triticum urartu | reverse complement strand
CCCCGCCGCCGGCTCGATTGAGTACGGGTATCGGGTCCCCTTCGGTGGAATCCATGTCTTCATCGGCCGGATCGGCGAGTCAGGCCCTGAGCCGGACGTCTACACCAACCTCATCGAGACGGCTCAGCGCGCGACACCCGCCCGAGCTCAACCCGCCGTGCGGCGGGCCTTCGTGGGTTGCATCCATGGAGGGGAATTTTCTGAAGGATCAATAGATGGTGGTGAGACGGTCGTTTGCTCTGACGGTACATCGTCCACAGGCGAGACAAATTCTTTGTATCAGCTACAAGATGGCGTGCTTGGGGCTGTTCCGATGGCAGCAGTATTCCGGACCCGTTTGAGCCGCCGAATCGAGCCGGAGTCATTATGGCTGGCACTCAACCTAGGCAGAATTCTACGGCTGCGGCAGCAATAACCACCGGGTCGGCAGCGGCCGGGTCAGGAGACCCCGCGCCCCCCCCCCCGGCTCAGGTATTAATGGACCTTATGGATAAGATGACGGCTCTGTTCACTACTGTGGTTGAGCCGGCAGATAAGGCTCAGCATGACGCGGAGGTGGCATGACTATGTGAAGAGGTGGCACAAGCCAAGGAAAATTTAGCAGCGGAAGATGCCAGGATGGCCGCAGAACGAGCGGCTCTGGATGCACGTGCTCAGCAGCTTCAAGCAGAGACTTTCCGGCTCTCAGTGGATCTGAACGCGTCAAACGAGGTCATGAGGAGAAGACACCAGAAAACTCAATCACGTCTGCCTCTGACTTACGATCCTAGGAACCTTTTCCACACACCCAGGGCCGGTCCCAGCAACCCGCCGGAGTCAAACCGGATCACAACACCCGGGACGGGGGCGCCGGTTCAGCCGAGGGCCATGGAACCATCCCGTGTGAATATTGCTCCGCCTCATTACACGCCAGTACCATCGGGTCACTTCTCTAACCCTTTGGAGAATTTAATTGCTACGTCGGCTCGTCTGGCGGCTCTACGAATGGAAGGCGACTCTCCAACGGCGGTCAAAACACGAAGGTTCAGAGAACTTCTTCAGACAGCCCTGGCACGGCAGGATGCGTACTCTTATAGTCGAGACAGGATCCATTCAACCCCTCGCCCAAGCCGGAGCCCGAGCTATAGCAGGCATATGGACTCAGCGGCTATGTCAAGCAATGCCCAACGCCGTAACCAACCACGTAGGCATGACCCAGCGCAGGATGGATCCTTTAACTTGGTGGATTAGGAGAGGATCCATCAGGAGGCTGAGCGGGCGGTTCAACTGGCAGCTGAGCAGGCGGCTCATCAGGCTTTTCCAGTTTATCCAGCAACCTCTGTTGAGGCAGGAGTGGCCACAAGGACAGAGGTGTCCCTTGCCTGGTACCGGCTCTACGTAATGAGCGCTTGCCAAAAGATTTTAAGGGGCCTCGTAAGGTGCCTAATTACACGGCCGACTTGCAGCCTGGGGCATGGATTGAAAGTTATGAGATGGCGATGGGGCTATTGGAGGTCAGCGATGCAGCAATGGCTAAATATTTCACTATGATGTTGGATGGAACAGCTCGCACTTGGTTGAAAGGGTTGCCGCCCAACTCCATCGGCTCATGGGCGGAGTTAAAAGCCTGGTTCATTCAGAACTTCAAGGTCACATGTAAGCAACCTATGTCAATCGTGGACTTGACTAACTGTAAGCAAGAGGAAGGTGAGTCCACGACCCATTGGGTGCGCTGGGTTAAAGAGATAATACATTCATCTGATAAGATGGATGCCGGCTCTGCAGTCTTAATGTTGGAGAAAAATTGCCGTTTTGAACCTCTGAAGCAGAAGCTGGGGCGGCTCAAGTGTGATTGTCATGACATGGGCCAGTTGATGGCGGCTCTGGTCAAATATGCTAATTTAGATAGTACTAAGGATCCCGCGTCTGATGAAGAGAAGGCAGGGAAGGGAAAAAAGAACAGCAATGGCAAGGGTCACCAGCATAACCCGGTGAATCAAGGAGGTAATAAACGTAAGGCTGACGAGTTTGTGGCTAACACCAGTACATAGGGCAAAAACCAATGGCGCAAGGGGAGGCCACCTCCTCGGTCCGGCAGGCCAGGTCCCACCTTGAGCAACTACTGAATGAACCCTGCCCAAGACACGGCACCCGGGAGAAGCCAGCTACCCATCTGTGGAAGCATTGTACGATCATGAAGGCGTTTAAAAATTCCAACATGTTCGATGGTAACCACGGACCTGGCGGCGGTTCAGGCGGTGGCGGCTTTCCTGGCCCGGGCGCCGGCTCAGGCGGAGGCGGTTTTCACGGCCAGGGCCATCCGGGTAGCCAAGGTGGTTATAATCAGCAATCCGACCAAAGTAATCAGCAGTAGCAGGAGTCCGGGTATCAGAGTAACCCAAAACAGCTGAACAATGGACAATACCATGTATTTACCACCAGTTTGTGCAAGAGGGACCAGAAACTTCACAAGAGGGCTGTAAACGTTGTTGAGCCGGCGGTTCCACATTATTTGAGATGGTCAGAACAGCCAACTGTGTGGAGTAGGGAGGATCACCCTCCTCGGGTTCATAATCCAGGTCACTTGGCTTTGGTAGTGGCGCCTCAGGTTGGTGGATATAAGTTTACTAAGGTACTCATGGACAGATGCAGTAGCATCAACATCCTCTATTATGAGACGTTTCGTCGCATGGGGTTGACTGACAAGAGTCTTAGACAATCCAACACTGTTTTTCATGGTGTTGTACCTGGTAAGTCGGCATACCCAGTTGGTAAGATTGAGCTGGAAGTGGCCTTTGGGGATGAATATGATTCTAGGGCTGAGAAGTTAACTTTTGAAGTGGTTAAGATCAAAATCCCATATCATGCCCTGTTTGGACGGCCGGTTTACGCCAAGTTCATGGCTCGGCCGTGTTATGTGTATCTGCAGCTCAAGATGCCAGGTTATAAAGGCACCATCACAGTACATGGAAGCCAGAAAATAGCCATGGAATATGAAGAAGGTGATGCTGCTTATGCTGAGTCTGTTTGTGCAACAGAGGAATTGAAGTTTTATAAAGATAATCTTGACCCGACAGACATGACATCTTTGAAGAAGCCAACTACGGAGCATGAACCATTGTTGAAATTCAAATCAGCTGATGACACCAAGATGGTTGATTTTGTGCCTGGCGACTCATCCAAACAGTTCATTATCAGTGCTCACTTGGATCCAAAATAGGAAAGTGCGCTCATCGAGTTCATCCGTGAGAACCGGGACATCTTTGCATGGAAGCCTTCTGACATGCCAGGTGTCCCGAGAGAACTCGCTGAGCACACTCTCAATATTGATCCAAAATTTAGGCCGGTCAGGCAGTTTCTTCGACGGTTTAACGAGGAAAGGCGCAAGGCTATTGGAGAAGAGGTGGCCCGGCTCTTGGCGGCTGGGTTCATTGTTGAAGTTTTTCACCCGGAGTGGTTGGCTAACCCAGTGCTTGTGCTTAAACAGAACGGCACCTGGCGCATGTGTGTGGATTACACAGATTTGAACAAAGCTTGTCCGGCTGACCCTTTTGCTCTCCCTCGTATTGATCAGATCATTGATTCTACGGCGGGTTGCGAGCGTTTGAGTTTTCTGGATGCCTATTCGGGTTATCATCAGATGAAAATGGCAGTTAAGGACCAGGAGAAGACAACTTTCATTACTCCATTTGGAGCCTTCTGCGATGTGTCTATGCCCTTTGGGCTTAAGAGTGCCCAGGCGACTTATCAACGATGTGTGCAGAATTGCGTTCACAATCAGATTGGGCGTAATGTTCATGCTTATGTTGATGATATAGTGGTGAAATCCAGAGAGAAGGAAACCTTGGTAACTGATCTGAAGGAGACCTTTGATAACCTCCGGGTCTACAAAATGATGCTTAACCCGGCTAAGTGTGTTTTTGGAGTCCCAGCTGGCAAGCTCTTGGGCTTTTGGTGTCTAACAGAGGTATTGAGGCTAATCCAAAGAAAATTAAGGCAGTTACATCTCTGGCTAAACCGGCGTGCATCAATGACGTTCAGCGGTTGGCGGGTCGCGTCACAGCCTTAAGCCGGTTAGGGGAGAAGGCGATGGCTTTGTATCAAATGATGAAGAAGGCGGATGACTTTGTCTGGAGTGACACTGCTAACTCTGCTTTTGAGGATCTGAAGAAACAGCTCGCTGAGCCGCCGATTCTTACTGCTCCGGTTGAGAAAGAGCCGTTGTTGTTGTATGTGGCTGCTAACTCACGTGTTGTCAGTGTGGCCATTGTTGTGGAGCGCAAGGAGGCTGGCAAGGAACATCCGGTCCAACGGCCGGTTTACTACATCAGTGAGGTGCTCATTGAATCTAAACAAAGATATCCACATTGGAAAAAGCTTGTTTATGGGGTGTTCATGGCAAGATGGAAGCTCAAGCATTACTTTCAGGGTCACCCAATCACTGTGGTTAGCTCTGCTCCTCTAGGAGACATTATTCAAAATAGAGAAGCCACAGGACGAGTCGCCAAGTGGGCTATTGAACTTGGGTCTCATGGTTTGAAGTATGTGCCACGTACTGCGGTCAAATCTCAAGCGCTGGTTGACTTCATTAATGACTGGACAGAGTTGCAGATGCCAGAGAAGAAACCAGACAACACATATTGGACGGTTCATTTTGATGGGTCCAGACAATTGGAAGGCTCGGGGGCTGGAGTTTTTTTAACTTCTCCTCGAGGTGACAAGTTTTGTTATGTGTTGCGATTGATGTTTCATTGTACTAACAACGCAGCAGAATATGAAGCCTTGCTCCATGGTCTTCGAATGGCTAAATAGATGAGTCTGAGCCGGGTACGGTGCCTTGGCGACTCAGATTTGGTGGCTCGGCAGGTGTCAGGCAGGTGGGATTCCAAGGATCCTCTCATGGCAGCTTATCGCCGCGAGGTCGACGCTATTGCAGGGCATTTTAAGGATTATCAAGTGGAACACATATACCACAGAAAGAACGAAGCGGCCGATGCCTTAAGCCGGTTGGGATCTCAACATAAGCCGGTGCCACCTAACACCTTTTTGGATGTTTTACATAACCCGTCTGTTAAGTTGCCTATAGAGGAGGATTTGGCCATTCCTGACCCGGAGGCATAGTTGGTGGCGGCTCTTCATGTCATTCCAGATTTGACAGTACCGTTCTTGGCTTACATGACCCGGGGCGAGTTACCAGAGGACGAGACCCTGGCCCGGCAGATAACCCGATGGTCCAAGTCAATGACAATTTCTGACGGTGAGTTGTATCATCGCAGCGTCACTGGAGCGTTTCAACGTTGTGTTTATCCTGAATAAGGTCAAGAAATTCTTCGTGAGATCCATGAAGGGGGTTGTGGTCATCACGCCGGGTCAAAGTCTCTTGTGGCCAAAGCTTTTCGTCATGGTTTTTACTAGCTAACGGCTCACGCTGATGCGGAGGAGCTGGTCAGTAGGTGTGATGGATGTCAAAATTTTGCACGACGAGCACATGTACCGGCTCAGGAGTTGCGGATGATTCCAATCACTTGGCCATTTGCAGTCTGGGGGCTTGACATGGTTGGACCTTTCAAATGGTCCAAAGATAAAAAGACACATATTTTGGTGGCAGTTGACAAATTCACAAAATGGGTTGAGGCAGAGCCAGTGAGCAAGTGTGACGCAGCCACGGCGGTTCAGCTCATGAAAAAGGTGATTTTTTGCTTTGGTTTTCTGCACAGCATTATAACTGACAATGGCACTAATCTGTCCAAAGGTGCTATGGAGGAGTTTTGTCAACGTGAGCATATCCGGCTTGATGTTTCGTCAGTAGCTCACCCCCAATCCAATGGTCAAGCTGAGAGAGCAAATCAGGAAATCTTAAAAGGTCTCAAGTCCCGGCTTATGGTTCCCTTACAACGGATGTCAGGTTGTTGGGTAGAGGAATTACCCTCGGTGCTGTGGAGTATCAATACCACTCCTAATAGCTCTACAGGTTATACACCTTTCTTCATGGTTTATGGAGCAAAAGGAGTTCTGCCTAGTGACATCCGTCATGACTCGCCTCGCGTGGCGGCTTACGTTGAAGCTGATAATGAACAAGCCCGACAAGGTGCACTTTACTTGTTAGATGAGGAGAGAGATTTGGCGGCGGCTCGATCAACAATTTGTCAAAAGGACCTACGCCGTTATCACAGCCGCCAGGTTAAGTCCAGAACCTTTCAAGAAGGTGACCTGGTGCTCCGGCTCATCCAGGATCTGTCTGATGCACACAAATTATCCCCGCCTTGGGAAGGACACTTTGTGGTTAGCAAGAACTTAAACAACGGGTCATATTACCTCATTGACGTTCGAGAGCATAAAGACTCACGTAAGTCGGAGGAGGAGACCCGCCGGCCGTGGAACATTGCTCAGCTTCGACCATACTATACTTAAGCCACCGGCTCTCGTCATGCACATACTTTGACGTTGTATATATTATGATAAGTAATAAAGGAGGACCTCTGTCCTTTTCCCTTTCAATGATCACATATTTTTTGTTATTTTCATTATTTAAAATGACTAAAAGGGGGCTGATCGTATCCGAATCTAGCTTAACCCTTTTGGTCCGGCCCATGATTGTATTCGAATATAGCTGTAAACCTCATGGTCATTTGGGGGCTTCTTGTTCAAACATAGGTCGTATTCGAACCAAAGAGAACATAGTTGTCGTAACCCTCTTGATCGGCTCAAAGCCAAACTCACTAGGGGGCTTCTTGATCGTATCTGAATCATAGCTTAACCCCTTTTGGGTCTGACTTGGATCGTATTCGAACCAGGGTCATTAAAAACCTCTCAAGGTCATTTGGGGGCTTCCTGTTCAAACATAGGTCGTATTCGAACCAAAGAGAACACAGTTGTCGGTACCCTCTTGATCGGCGCAATGCCATAGTCACTAGGGGCTATATGATCGTATTTGAATCTTAGCTTAACCCCTTTGGTCCGGTTTACTGATCGTATTCGAATCAGAAGCCTCCAGTTTTTATTTAAATGTTTTGATTTACATTGTCTGAAGCCTAGTGTTTTTTGTTTTACTGTTTTTTATCACCTCAAATCTAACTGTCAGTATGGTTTCAAATTAAACCGGCTCGGTTATTTGACAATGAGTTGCCAAGGCATAACAGTCATCAAGACATATGGAAGTATTGACTTCTACAAAAGATTGGGTTATCAACCTCATCATCTGGGTCATGTAAACCGGCAGTCCAGATTCAAAGAACACAGGTATGACGGTGTCATTCAGGAATAGGTTTCTCTGTGTTTTTTCATTAATCAAAGGTTTTTTAGCCTTGTTTATCTTACATATGGTTCTGTCTTTTCCACTATTATAATTTCATAAGTCATATACCGGGTGTTTTGACCCGTCCACTGCTAAACTGCCAGGCCAGCTATTTCATTTTTTACAAGAACAGAGTTAAAACATTGCAGATGTAATCACGAATGTGTTGCATATATATATTGACATCATTGACAAAGAGTCATATGCAACATTTTATGCACGATGGCATAGGCAAAACATGCAGTTTTCAAACTAATCTATTACAAGGCTTTGAGAGCCCACAAGATGGTTATGACTCTCCCCTCGCCGGTTCACCGCCTTCTATTGGTTGGAAGCTAGGATTGGACCAGTCAAAGCCGTTCAGAGCAATGAACTCCACTTCATCGTCAATCAGGCCGACTGGGTCGACTTTCGGGGCAAAAGTGTGTTGGCAAACCGGCGGGATAAGATCTGTCACCTTGTAAGAGGGAGTCACCATCTTATTATTCTCCATATCAAAACCCGGCTGATATTTGTCAATGTTGGTCTCCTCTCCAAGAATGGTAGCTTGAGGACGAACTCCCCTCACACAGGCAATAAAGTCGTCTTGCTCAAATGGAGTCATGTCTTCCTTCATAGTAGGGTACCCCTTAGCCACATCAACTGGGTCTAAATCCGGCACCCAGGCTTTGGAGCGGCTCAGGGCAGTCAGGGCTCTGGCTCTGGCACAGGATCGTTTGACCTCTTGAAACCTGGCGGGTAAGATCGATAACTTCTTCAAAACATCACTTAGGCGGTTGGGTCCTTGGTTGGCAGGAGAGATAGCAGCAAGCGCCCATTGATCCCCTGTATACAGTTGTTCCACCAAGGTAGAAACCGCCTTCAGCTTTGTCACACTGTCCTGGCTCAGGTTGTTACTCCGCGGACCTGTAAGTATTTTAACAAAGGTTAAGCAGGCGGTTTACATTCTTGGTCAAAATAGAGTATAAGGGATTTATGCAAAAATACTCACCGAAGATGGCGGAGACCATTTGAGACACATGATTTTCTAAACCGGTGAGCTCTGTAGTAGCCTCCTCAAGAGCCGCCTCAGCTGTCTCAGTGCGTTGTATCAGCACTGTCTTTTCTTTGGCCCAGGATTTCTTTTTTGCAGCTAAGCTGGTCTTCAATTTCTCAGATTCAGAGAGGCTCAATTGGAGTTTAGCATCAGTGGTCTTTATCTCTGTCTCCTGCTCCGCCAACTGGGTCTTGGCATCCGTCAATTGAGAGCCCAGCTCAGATAAGGTGTTCTACAAAACATTCACAGGTGTGTGAAGACTTAAACTAAAAGTTATAAGGGTTCAAGTCTCAAGTACTTTGCACTGCAATACCACTTGACACTTGGGGGCTAATGTCTGCCAAAGCAATTTTTAAGACTTTTATATGTTTCAAGTCCCAAGGGTTTTACAAAGTAACAACACTTGGCACTTGGGGGCTAATGCATGATCTTCAGAAAGTTTTTCAAGATTGAACCGGATCACAATACTTATTGGGACTAGTAAAAGACAGTTACGAAATTAAGTACCGGTTCATTTATGATAAATTGAGCCGGTCCTTGGGGACTACAGGTGAAGGTTACGCTACTCTATTGGACTTCCGAAAAATCTAGAGGCAAAGTATCAACTTATATCATTAAGTCTACAGATCATTCAAGATTCATCATCTGAAGACTTGGGGCTGGCAGAGTATAAGTAAACTGGATAAAATACCTCATAGTTTTGCAGCAATTGTTTGACCATCTCGATTTCCGAGTCATGGCTGGAGTGCACATGACTGAGATAGCCGGACAGTACATCATTGACATTGAGGTGAGCGTAGTGGGAGATATCAAACCACACTTTCTGCTTCTCTAAAGCCTCTTGCTTAGCAGTATGCCGGGCTAATACAGTGGGGGTGCCCGGTTCAACAAACCGGCTAACGGTAATCAAAACGTGAGTATGAGAAGTTGTTGGCGGGTTAGCTGAGCTATATGGTTAAGTAATGGTCAGATTAAGGGTGGCCTCATCGGATGACAACTCAGGAGGGTCCAATTGAGTATGAACAGCCGGGTCTTCTGGTGCTATAGTTTGAGAGGGAGGAGTTGGCATGGCCGGCTCAGGTGCAGGAACTTTTGGGTCTTTTGTCGGCTTAATCACCTTGACCTTCTTGGATTTGGCTTGACCACTAAGAAAGATTTTATGAGACGGTTAGTATAATAATGCAGTTTTTTTAAAAGATGCTGAAGAAAGATGATTGTCCTTACCCAGGGGCAGTCTTGAAAGCCGGAAATTGAGTTTGCGACGAATCGCCAGAAGAGCGAGAAACCTCCTGCAAAGGTAAAATAAAGTTAGTGATGCAAGGGAATGGATCCATTAATGAAAGCAAAAGACAAAGATGCAAGAAACCTCTTTTTGGCGTTTTCGAGGAGTTTGTTGTAAATCGGAAGGCGGTTCATCGTCGTCATTAGTCCGGGCCTGACGGCGGCTCTCATGTTGCTGCTTTTTCAAAAGAAAATGAGGGTCCAGATAAGCCAAAGGGTGCGAAAACCTTACTTTCCAGGTTACTAGTCGAAGTTTCTATCTTGGCAAAGGGGCTGAGTCAGAGGAAATAGTTACCTCTTCTTCCACGGCCTGGCTGGCCCCCGTGTCGTCCTGACAATAGTCAGTGTCAATAAGGTAGTTAAAAAGCTGGCCAAGGGAGTCAAGGGCTACCTACGACTCAGAAGCATCATCCAGGTGGAATAAGTCAGATGTAGTCGTCTTCTTCTTGGGCTTCCAGGTCGTTTTCCTGGCGGCTATGGCAGCGGCTCTGGCCTTCTTGGTAGCTTCATGATCATACTTGGCATTCTCCAAGTCAGATTTGGCCTGTAAACAAACAAACAGGTTAAAAGGTCATGCAAGTATTTAAACTACTGAGGAAAACACAAAATGAGAAAGAGGTCATGGGTTTTCACCTCTGGTGCCGGGTTAAGTTTACAGAAGGGGTTTAATCCAACCTTACTATAGTCCTTGTATTTTCCGTTCACAAGGATTGTTGACATTGCGACAACGTCTTCTTCAGTCAATGGAATAGAGCTATAACGCAGAGAGTCATTTGGGCCACCACCATACTCATACATTAACTTGGATCGGCGGCTTAGAGGGATGACCCTCCATGCGACCCAGCAACGGGTCAGGTCAACTCCAGTTAAGTCATTCCCCAGTAAAGCTTGAATCCTTTTAATAGATGGAATAAGCTTCTTGCATTCAGCAGCGGTAAGCTTATAAGGGAGCACAAACTTGGAATCCAGACGCTCCGCGCAATAACCCGACAGTGGTTTTTCATTGGCTGGTGACGTATCTTGGCAGTAGAACCAGGTCTGATTCCAATCTTTGGGATGGCTTGGTAAGACTATTAAGGGAAAGATGGCGCCTTGTCGGCGCTGAATCGAGATTCCACCAAGCTCCAAACTAAGGCCGCTGGTGCATTCATTCTGGCGGTTCAGATAAAAGTATTCTCTGAAGAGTTCCACGGTCGGTTCTTCTTGAAGATATACCTCACAAAGAACTTGAAAATTGCAGATATTGGAGATAGAGTTGGGTCCAATGTCTTGCGGGCGAAGCTTGAAAAAATGCATAATGCCTCGGAAGCCCCGGTTCATGTGATCAGTGAAAATGATGACTTCACCGTATTTGGGATGAGGCCGTTCTTCGTCTGGGTCAAGTGCACGATAAGACATAACATTTTTCTCTGGCAAAAATCCTATGGTGACAAATTCTTTCAAGGTATCCTCAGTAACTGTGGAAGGGACCCAGTTGCACACAGTTGGTGCTTTTGACGGCATGATGAGCAAAGGACAAACTGAAAAGAAAATAATGTGTCGGTTCAATTCAATGGTGAAATTAAAAGTTAAATGATGATGATACAAATGAGTAATGGTGGCTTAAGTAAGGGCTAATGACATATAAAGGAAAAGTGAGCCGGCGTGATAAGCCGCCATGACTAAAGACATTCGAAGGAAGCCAGAAACAGAATTGGCTAAGTGTTGAGACAAACAAGTTTCCCAAGCTATTACTATTATTATGGATCAAAATGGGTTAGAAAAGAAAAATAAATTTAGACCTAAAAAACGAGCGCGGAGGAGTTCATCTGCTCTAAGAAGGTATCTGTACAAAGGAAAGGGATCTACTAGCATCTAAAATGGGTGTAAAACCACTACCGCATAAGTTCTACATTCCTTCTAGATCAAAAGAGGGATGGAGAAGAAACTACAAGAAGGTCTGTGATGAACGGCGAAGAACACCGACAAACTCGCAACCCTAATACAGATCTAAGGGTGCGGAAAGGTAGGAACTTACGAATGCAGATCTACTGCGAAGGGTCGCCGTGGTTCTCTGGACGAGCTCAGGGTGATGCAGCGGCCGACGTTAAGGGCGGCAGTGAGCGCTATGGCAACGGCGGAGCTCGAGAGGCAGAGAGGTGGCGAGAAGATGGAAGGAAGAAGAAGAAAGAGGAAGGACTGACCGAGCCTATTTATAAGGGGATAAGTGAACAAGCAGGCGCGAAAACTGAGGAAGACCAAAATAATGATTATCCAACTAAACAGACGCCTCGATTCTCGGAAGACATTAAAAGATAAAGATCCGTTGAAGATGACGTCATAGTAGGCTTTCATGTTTTCGGAAGATGACGTCATGGCGGGTTACAGAGTTTTTACAGACAGAGGAAGATGGATTTCGTCTAAGTGTTGAAGATTGACAAAGAACAAAGTTCAAGTCAACCTGGGGCCTAATGTTGGGGATATAGCTACCAGGTATGACCCGCCCAGGAGGGGCCGGATCAACCCCAATGGCGTGTTACAAAAAAGAAGCCCAGTAAACATGCAAGGCGATGGTTTGTTATAGGGCTAGTAGTAGGCCGAAGCCCAGAGCCGGCTTAAGGCCTGTAATTATAAACCGCCATATGTAACGAAAGACTTGTAAAGAAAGGCATATACAAGAAGCCACCGAGCCGGACACATTTTATGAGCCGGCCGGGATTCTGTAGGCCGCCAGGCGTCAACCCATGTATATAAGGGGACGACCCAGCGGCGGCTTAGGGACAAGAAACAACATATTGATAGCCAAGCTAGCAGATTCGCTCCTTGGTCATCGAAACCTAGCAATACAACATCAACTGGACTAGGCCTTAACTTCACCGTAAGGGGCCGAACCAGTATAAACCTCTCGTGTCCTTTGTCCCGATTAACCCCTTTAAGCTTCCCAGTTGCGATGGCCCTACGACTAAGTCCTTTAGCTAGGACATCTGTCGTGACAATTCCACGACAGAACCTATTACGTTTTCATCAATATATGGGAGTTCTTGATCCTATCTTGCAAGTTAATATTCACCTACTATGTGTAATGATCCGGCAACCCCGAAGTGACAATAATCGGGACCACTCCCGGTGATGACCGTAGTTTGAGGAGTTCATGTATTCACTATGTGTTAATGCTTTGGTCCGGTACTCTACTAAAAGGAGGCCTTAATATCCCTTAGTTTCCGCTAGGACCCTGCTGCCACGGGAGGGTAGGACAAAATATGTCATGCAAGTTCTTTTCCATAAGCACGTATGACTATATTCGGAATACATGCCTACATTACATTGATGAACTGGAGCTAGTTCTGTGTCACCCTAGGTTATGACTATTACAAGATGAACCGCATCCGACATAATTCTCTATCACCATCCATTGCCTACAAGCTTTTCCATATATTGTTCTTCGCTTATTTACTTTTCCGTTGCTATTGTTATCATCACTATAAAACAACAAAAATATTATTTTTGCTACCGTTACTTCTGCTACTGTTACCACTACTATCATATTACTTTGCTACTAAATACCTTGTTGCAAATATTAAGTTTCCAGGTGTGGTTGAATTGACAACTCAGCTACTAATACTTGAGAATATTCTTTGGCTCCCCTTGTGTCGAATCAATAAATTTGGGTTGAATACTCTACCCTCGAAAACTGTTGCGATCCCCTATACTTGTGGGTTATCAAGACTATTTTCTGGCACCATTGCCGGGGAGCATAGCTCTATTCTTTGAGTAACTTGGGATTTATATCTGTTTATCATTATGAAGAACTTGAAAGATCCAAGAACCAAGATTTATCCCTCAACTACGAGGGGAGGTAAGGAACTGCCATCTAGCTCTGCACTTGATTCACCTTTTGTTTTGAGTAAATTGCGACACCTACACCTGCTATTCATTCTGATATGTCGCATGTTATTGATGATGCCACTTCTACTATGCATGATACTTATGATGAAACTACGTCTATGCTTGATACTACTGTGCCACTTGCTAAATTTCTTGATGAACAACTTGCTAGGGCTAGAGAGAATGAAATTATTGAAACTGATAATATTGATGAAAGTGATGATGAAGATTCTCCCCCTAGATATGAATTACCTGTTGTGCCTGAGGGCTATGTTATGGATGAAGAAACTGCTAGAGATTTTCTTGCTTGCAATGATAGGAGTGATCTTAAGAAATTATTAGCTAAGCTGAAACAAAAAACTCTGAATGCTAGAATGAAATATGATCCTGCTTATGCTACTTCACCTATCTTTGTTACTGATAAGGACTATGAATTCTCTGTCGACCCTGATATAATTACTTTGGTTGAATCTGTTCCTTTCTATGGCTATGAATCTAAAACTGTTGTGGCACATCTTACTAATTTAAATGATATAGCCACCATGTTCACTAATGATGAGAAAACTCGCTACTATTATATCCTTAAGATATTTCCATTCTCATTAAATGGTGATGCTAAGATATGGTTTAATTCTCTTGATCCTGGTTGTGTGCGTAGTCCCCAGGATGTGATTTATTACTTCTCTGCTAAATATTTCCCTGCTCATAAGAAACAAGCTGCTTTAAGGGAAATATATAATTTTGTGCAAATTGAAGAAGAGAGTCTCCCACAAGCTTGGGGGAGGCTTCAACAATTAATTAATGCTTTGCCTGATCATCCTCTTAAGAAAAATGAAATACTTCATATCTTTTATAATGGACTAACCGATGCTTCCAGAGACCACCTGGATAGTTGCGCTGGTTGTGTTTTTAGGGAAAGAACACCAGATGAAGCTGAAATTCTATTGAATAATATGTTGACCAATGAAAATAATTGGACACTTCCTGAGCCAACTCCTAAGCCAACTCCGAAGAAAAGGGGTATTCTATTTCTCAGTCCTGAAGATATGCAAGAGGCAAAGAAATCTATGAAGGAAAAAGGTATAAAAGCTGAATATGTTAAGAATTTACCTCCTGTTGAAGAAATACATGGTCTTAATTTACCGCCTGTAGAAGAAATACATGGTTTAAATCCATCACCTATTGAAGAAACACATGGTCTTGATAACCCGACACAGGTAGTAAAGGTAAATTCTCTCTATAGATTTGATGAAGGTGATATTCCTTGTTATAAGTCTGCTAGCCAATGCTTAGATGAGTTTGATAATTTTATTGTTAAACAAGAGAAGTTCAATGCTTATGTTGGTAGAAAATTGAAACATAGTGCTTATATGATTGAACCCTTGAGTGATTATATGGCTACTGTTAAAGGTGAACTTAAACTTATTAGTAAACATGCTTCTATGGTTACCACTCAAGTAGAACAAGTACTTAAAGCTCAGAATGATTTGCTCAATGAATTGAATAGTACAAATAATAATGTTGTTAGAGTTGTGACTAGAGGTGGTAAAATGACTCAGGAACCTTTGTATCCTGAAGGCCATCCTAAGAGAATTGAGCGGGATTCTCAGAGAAATAATGTAGATGCACCTAGTCCTTCTAAGAAGAAGAAAAAGAAAAATGATAGGACTTTGCATGCTTCTAGTGAACCTGTTGTAGACACACCTTAGAATCCCAACGATACCTCTATTTCTGATGCTGAAACACAATCTGGTAATGAACATGAACCTAGTGATAATGCTAATGTTGATGTTCATGTTGATGCTCAACCTAGTAATGATAATGATGTAGAGATTGAACCTGCTGTTGATCTTGATAACCCACAATCAAAGAATCAACGTTATGATAAGAGAGACTTTATTGCTAGGAAGCACAGTAAGGAAAGAGAACCATGGGTTCAGAAACCCATGCCTTATCCTCCTAAACCATCCAAGAAAAAGGATGATGAGGATTTTGAGCGCTTTGGTGAAATGATTAGACCTATCTTTTGGCGTATGCGTTTGACTGATATGCTTAAAATGAATCCTTATTCTAAGTACATGAAAGATATTGTTACTAATAAAAGAAAGATACCGGAAGCTGAAATTTCCACCATGCTTGCTAATTATACTTTCAAGGGTGGAATACCTAAGAAACTAGGAGATCTCGGAGTACCAACTATACCATGCTCTATTAAAAGAAACTATGTTAAAACTGCTTTATGTGATCTTGGAGTCGGTGTTAGTGTTATGCCTCTCTCTTTATATCGTAGACTTGATTTGAATAAGTTGACACCTACTGAAATATCTTTGCAAATGGCTGACAAATTAACTGCTATACCTGTCGGTATTTGTGAGGATGTACCTGTTGTGGTTGCAAACGTTACTATTTTAACGGACTCTGTTATTCTCGATATTCCCGAGGACGATAGTATGTCTATTATTCTTGGAAGACCCTTTTTGAATACTGCAGGGGCTGTTATTGATTGCACCAAAGGCAATGTCACTTTTCATGTTAATGGTAATGAGCATACGGTACACTTTCCGAGGAAACAACCTCAAGTCCACAGTATCAATTCTATTGGAAAAATTTCAACTATTACTATTGGAGGTTTTGGATTTCCTCTTCCTACTGTCAAGAAGAAATATGATATTCTTATTGTTGGGGACATGCATATCCCTGTTGAGGTAACCTAGTGTTATTCAAAAATTCTCCGGTTCCATGTTATTCGGAATGAGTTTGTTAACAAGACCTGATCAACCTTGTTAGTGGATTCCTTTTGATGAGCATGAGATGGATGAATTTAGAAAACACAACTCTCTGTACCCTCTTTTTATTTTCTGTTATTTATATTAAATAAAGCAAAAATAGTATTTTTCTGTCTGTTTTCTGAATTATCAATGCAATAAAAAATACCCAAAAAAATTCTCCAAATGCCCTGAAAAATAAATATGATTTTTTTCTAGAATATTTGAGAATATCTGGCACTGAGAACACAGCAGGGGAGCAAGCACCTGACCACGAGGGTCCAGGGCGCGCCCTACCCCCTGGGCGCGCCCCTGCCTCATGGGCCCACGGTGGCTCCCCTCCACTTATTCCAGCTACCACAACACTCCTTCTTCCTCCCACAAAAATCACCAACCAGCTCAAACCCGAGTCCAAGCTCATTTTGCTGCCATTTTCGATCTCCTTGCTCAAAGCTCCATTCACAAAACTGCTTTGGGGGATTGTTCCTTAGTATGTGACTCCTCCAATGGTCCAATTAGTTTTTGTTCTAGTGCTCTATTCATTGCAAATTTTGCTGCTTAGCTGACCTTGTTCTTGAGCTTGCATGTCAAATGTATATGGTCAAAAGTAGTTTTAATGCATGATATATATCCTCTAGGCACTTGTGGGAGTAGTTGCTTTCAATTTTGTTGAGTTTGGTTCACTTTTATTTTGAAGTTACTAAAAATTTCAGAAATTTTTCAGAGGAAGAAGTATGTTTAGGAAAACGTACCAAGGTGGTCCTTCAAGGAAGCAAGGACCCAGGCTCGCAATACGCGATGCCGATGATGAACCACTGAGGGAAGCTCAGGTGTGGGCTTGTGAATGGCCATCAGAGGACTTTATGGATCGAGCAGGAATCAAGGAAGAATTTAACACGTATGTGTGTAATGCCGATCTTGAGAGCTTCGAGGCAGATAAGTGCCGCCAATACCACTATCTCACTGATTCCTTTGTGAGGAGGTTTGAATTTTCATCATCATACAATTCTCAAACTGTCCAATTTGATCTTTATGAAAATTCTTATACTATGGGCTTAGAGGATTTTAATACTGCTTGCAAACTTCCACAACGGGGCACACTAGTGAGCCTCGCAAATCTGAGTTTAGAGATTTTCTTGCTAGTATAACTATGGGGGAATCTACAGATATAACACAAGCTACCATAGGGAGCATTCATTTTCCTGCTATACATTATTTTGCTCTCTTCATAGGTAGGTGCATAAATGGTGAGGATGAAGCATGTCACATGTGTGTCCCTGACCTCAGTGTTCTCAGGAGTGTTGTATTAGGAGATAAACATTATAACATGGGAGCCATTGTTGCACGTAGGTTGCATAATAATAGATTTAATGGAGATTTCTTTGGTGGAATTTATGCAACCCCCATCTAGCTAATTTTCATGATATACCCATATGTGGGTATGATATTGAGTTGCCTCCTGTTTATTTACATTATGAGGCTATGGTTCGCCATCTGTTTGTTGAGAGGAACGATCAATTTCTCCAGTACCGACTAATCTTTGACAGACGATGCACCTATCACGTTGCTCTCCCTGCTCCTACTTTCTTTGAATTTCAGGCAAAAGGGAGATATGTTATAACTAGGGAGGAGGCAACCAAGTACGAGAGGAGGGCGGAGAAAGATCGCCTCCAAGCTGCAGCTCATCAGGCAATTGTCGCTGCATCTTGATGACCCACAAGTATAGGGGATCTATCGTAGTCCTTTAGATAAGTAAGAGTGTCAAACCCAACGAGGAGCAGAAGGAAATGATAAGCGGTTTTCAGCAAGGTATTCTCTGCAAGTACTAAAATAAGTGGTAACAGATAGTTTTGTGATAAGATAGATTGTAATGAGCAACAAGTAACAAAAGTAAATAAAGTGCAGCAATATGGCCCAATCCTTTTGTAGCAAAGAACAAGCCGGAAAAAACTCTTATAATAGGAAAAGCGCTCCCGAGGACACATGGGAATATCGTCAAGCTAGTTTTCATCACGTTCATATGATTCGCGTTCGATACTTTGATAATTTGATATGTGGGTGGACCGGTGCTTGGGTATTGTTCTTACTTGAACAAGCATCCCACTTATGATTAACCTCTATTGCAAGTTCCGCAACTACAACAAAAGTATTAAGGTAAACCTAACGGTCGGTGTCAAAACCAGCGGATCTCGGGTAGGGGGTCCCGAACTGTGCATCTAGGAGGATGGTAACAGGAGGCAGGGGACACGATGTTTTACCCAGGTTCGGGCCCTCTTGATGGAGGTAAAACCCTATGTCCTGCTTGATTAATATTGATGATATGGGTAGTACAAGAGTAGATCTACCATGAGATCAAGGAGGCTAAACCCTAGAAGCTAGCCTATGGTATGATTGTTGTTTGTCCTATGGACTAAAACGAGAAGGCTAGGGTTACACAGAGTCGGTTACAATGGTAGGAGATCTACATATCCGTATCTCCAAGCTTGCCTTCCACGCCAAGGAAAGTCCCTTCCGGACACGGGACGAAGACTTCAATCTTATATCTTCATAGTCCAGGAGTCCGGCCAAAGGTATAGTCCGGCTATCCAGACACCCCCTAATCCAGGACTCCCTCAGTAGCCCCTGAACCAGGCTTCAATGACGACGAGTCCGGCGCGCAGATTGTCTTCGGCATTGCAAGGCGGGTTCCTCCTCCAATTACTTCATAGAAGATTTTGAACACAAAGGTAGTGTCCGGCTCTGCAAAATAAGTTTCCACATATTGCCATAGAGAGAATAATATTTACACAAATCTAATCTGTTGACGTATTCCGTAGCGTGACATCACACCACGGCCAAGTCTTTATTTGAATCGTTTTACTGTTCCACCTCAGCGCGTTTAGCGAGGCGGTTTTCTTGGCATGTCTTGTCAAAGCAGAGATCGTGTCCCCTTATTCCGGGATTCTCATCAATATGGGCATGGGTAACCCAACCGCGCCATTGATTACGGCGCCTGGGAGATAAGCGAGTTTACCAGGCTGGTGGGGACGCATAGTCGCGTCCGCCCATATAAGGGGATAAGGATCCACCTTTTCATCCACGCCTTCTTCCTCCTTTGCCTATCCATTTCCGCGCACTCGAGCTCTAGCGCCCAAGTCCGCACACCCCACCTCAACCTTCTCCAGCCATGTCCGGAGCGGGAGGCAAGTGGATGGTCTCCTCCGTTACGGAGGGACACATCAAAAGACTGAGGAAGGCCGGATACTTGTCTAACGACATTGCCCACCGGCTTCCCGAAGAGGGGCAGCTCATCCCCACCCCTAGGCCCCATGAGAGGGTGGTGTTCCTCCCTCATTTCCTCCGTGGACTGGGCTTCCCTCTCCACCCATTTGTCCGGGGGCTCATGTTCTACTATGGCCTGGATTTCCATGATCTGGCCATGAACTTTGTCCTCAACATCTCGGTGTTCATCGTCATGTGCGAGGCTTTCTTCCGCATCCGCCCCCATTTCGGCTTATGGCTCAAGACTTTTAATGTCAAGCCGAAGGTGGTGCGCGGCACCTAGGCGGAGTGCGGAGGCGCCATGGTGGGCAAGATGCCCAACATCCTATGGCTCGAGGGCTCCTTCGTGGAGTCCCTAAAGGGGTGGCAATCGGGGTGGTTTTACATCACCGAGCCGCGCGACCTTGAATGGGTCGCAGCCCCCGAGTTCCGATCCGGACCCCCTACGCAGCTCGCCTCCTGGAAAGAGACGGGCCTGTCATGGGGTAAAAAATGAGAGCTGGCCGGACTCCAAACATGCGTCCAAACCCTGGTAGACAAGAAGCTCAAACTTGTCAACGTAGTCCAGGTTATGCTCATCCGCCGGATCCTCCCGTGTCAACAACGGGCTTTCAACCTGGGGGAGTTCGACCCGGCGCGGCACCGAACTCTGAGCAGGCTCTTTGACATTACGTACGAAGATGCCTGGAAGGTGCTTTTCAAGGGCGCCGAGGCCCCCGCATCCGCTACCGAGGATCGCGGATTCAGCATGCAGCATCACGCTCGTGCGGTAAGCTGTTTTTACCCTTTACAGGGTATTAGTTTTTCATGGTTTGACTCCATGCGGGATCTAAGCTCCCTTACCTTTGATAGGATTGGCAGGAGACGTCCGGACAGATCAACTGTCCGGCTCCTTTGCCCG
This sequence comes from Triticum urartu, assembly GCF_003073215.2. Lineage (NCBI taxonomy): Eukaryota > Viridiplantae > Streptophyta > Magnoliopsida > Poales > Poaceae > Triticum > Triticum urartu. The sequence continues at coordinate 413,766,068 of NC_053026.1, read as the reverse complement.
AAGGCCCAGCGGACGCTCGCTCGGCGAAGGTGCTGGTTCCGGCACCCTATGTGGTGCCGGAGAAGAAGGCCACGGGGACTCGAAAGAGTGCCCGGCGCCAGGAGGTGTCGGATTCATCATCCGATGACTCCAAGGCGCACTCCTCCCATGAAGACGAGGAGGAGGAAGAAGAGACCTCTCCCCCTCCAGCGGGGGGAGGGAAGAAAAGGAAGGCCTCCCCAACTGGGGAGGCCGAATGGTCCAAGAAGGGGAAGACCCCTCCTCCGGACTACTCCACCAACGCCGATGACGGCGAAGAGGAGTGGTCGCACAGGGCCAAGCCCCTGGCGAGATCGTAAGTATCCGGATACCAGAGTGATTCATAGTATTCCCCCATTGCATAGCTTTTCCTTACGTCGAACATGTCTATACAGTCCGCCCAAGCCCGGGCTCGACGAGTCGTCGAGCGGCTCCCTGGATTTGTTGGATGTGAATTCGCTTCCAGCGGCTACCTCCCCCCACCCTACGGATGACGCCGAGGTGGCGTCCCAACAGGTTCCAAGACAGGAGGAGGTGGTCCTGGAGGCGCCGCAAGGCGACCTCCCGGACTCCAGGCGTGAAGGGGATAGAACCCCAAGGGCTCTAAGTCCGGCTTTGAGCCGGACATCGCGCCGGAACCTCCAACGGTTCCGGACTCCGGTAGGCAGCCTCCTTCCAAGAGGAGCAAGCCTACCGAGCCGGTGACCTCCGTCCAACCGGAGGCACCAGACAATTTGCTGGAGGTGCTTAACGGCGCCTCCATCAACGAGGAGCACCGCACTGTTATGAGTGCGGTGATCCAGAAGGTTCAGTCCACCAAGAGCGGACTGACTGAAGCCTGTGCCAGCCTTCTAACAGGCTTTGAGGTAAGTAAAATATATGTAAAAATATTACCGCATAGACAGTAGCCCCTGATGCTCTGTTTGGCGTTCGGAAAGAAAAGCCGAATAGAGGATCTAATAACGTTCGCAGGAGTCTAACAAAAGTAAGTCAATATGCGTATGCAGGCTTCGCTGCTAGCATCCGCCGCACTGACTGCGGAGGTGGGCACGCTGAAGCAGAACCTCGAGCGGTCCGAGCAAGAGCTCGGCCTAGCCAAGCGGCAGCTCGAGGAGAAGGAAGGTAAGAAATACCTTATTGAAATATGTGAAAGGTGCAATTGCAAAAAGTGACAGGATTAACGCGGCTATTGTAGGGGCCACAACTGAGGTGGCGACCCTTAAGCAAGCGCTGTCCGAGGCCGAGAAGAGGGCGGCCATGGAGTGCACCGAGCGGGAGAAGCATGAGATGCAGGTTGGCGAGGTGCGGTAAGAGCTCCAGGCTCTCATGAAAAAACATGAGAGTTTGGAGCTTGACTCGAAGACGCGAGAGTCTGAGCTCGCGGCGGCCATTGAAGATGCCAAGTCTGCCAAGGCCGAAGCCCAGAAGGCCCTCCACGAGGTTGAGGCAATAAAAAAGATAGCGGCGGTAAGGCATTCTTTATGCAAAGCAAGCACGTAAAAGTGAATTACTTGTTACTTACCCGAATCCGGAGCTCTCCAGGAGCATTCGCAGACTTGCCACGTAGCGTGTCGGATGCCGCCACCTTCTACCAAGCCGAGGAGGGAAGCTCGACGGAGAAGGTGTTCTGGTCTCAGTATGCTGAGGCCGAACACCCGGTGCCCTTAAGCGACCAGCTGAAACAGCTGGTCGAGCTCCATAAGGTGGCCGAACAGGCCATGAAGGGCCTCATAGTCCGGCTGTGGCCTGGAGAGGCCATGCCTGGGAGCTACTTCGGGCTGATGAGGCGGCTGGTGGAGGCTTGTCCAAGGCTCGAAGTCATCAAGCGCTCCGTATGCATCGAGGGTGCCCGTAGGGCGCTTGCCCGTGCGAAGGTGCACTGGGGCAAGCTGGATGCTGAGAAGCTTGTGAAGGACGGGCCACCGCCAGGCAAGGAGCATCGTAAGCCCGAGATGTATTATGAGGGTGTTCTGAAGGGTGCCCGCCTTGTGGCGGATGAATGTTCCATGGATGTAATTTTTCAGTAAACTCGCTCATTTTGTCCTGTGTGCTGAAAACTTGTTCATGTGCGCTAAGCAATGCTTTTTGAATTTAAAATATTACCTTCTGTGCGGCCGTTTATCAAATTTGAGAGATGGCGGGTCGTCGGCTTCTGCCCCCATGGCACGAGTGCTGGGGTGTTCGGGATAAACATGAGCGCTCTTTTTCCCATTCTTGGGTCCTTCGAGGGAGGCGCTCAACACAACGAACAAGTCAATCGGACTATAATGCTTGAACACTCTCACTTAGCCATAGAATTCTATAATTTCAAATTTCGGCGAAGCCCCTAGTGTTCGGAAGACCGTGTTCGGGGCGCTATCCATGCCTAGGCCGGACAAAGCTGACTCCTCGCTCTAAGCGTCATAAGTCTTTAGGGACTCGAAAACCTCTCGAACAGCGACCAGCTCTCGCCTCATCATGACGGTCAGTTTTAGCTTTCTCTACTGAGGTGCTTAGCCTAGCTCAACTGGGGCACAACCGCAGTAGTTCTCCTAGTGCTACCTTAGCCGATATAATGGAACGTAAGGTACCAAAACATAGGAGCCAGGCAAACCCAACTATTGACCCAAGACATGATTCGGAGCCGATGCATATAATGCTATAAGTTCGGGGTGCCGCACTTGTGAAAGTGTTCAGACTTCTCACACTGTATTGTGGGGTACTTAAGCCCCTGGCGTATTGGCCATACCAAAGTGTACGGGTGCAACATGTCATTAATGAAGATATATTCGTAAAAAAGAGTAATGCAATAATAAACGGAAGCTATGCATTGTTTATTTAAAAAGGCTGCGATCAAAGCAGGACGATACAAATAGTGCGATAAGCAAAAGATGGGACTATCAAATATGTCTATTCCAGGGGCGAGCTGCGGAATGTTATGTGAAACAGGTATATTGCTCATTATAGAGACCACCTTAGAGTTCTGTAGTGCGGCGTAGCTTTCTGCTCCCCTGGTTTTTGTATCGTTTGTGCGGCAATTGTACTGCCAGATAGGCCTTCCGAAGAGTGGAGTCCTGAAAGTAAGAGAAAATGAAAAAGTCGACAGCCCCTAGTGCGGTTTAAGCCGTGTTTCGGGCGTGCCATGATTGTGCCCCTCCCCTTTTGCCCATGGTATTTCCAGAGCATAGCTATGTACGCGCAACACTGGTTTCGCAAGTTCGCGAGGGCTGGGGTTGGGGCCGCATTACTACGCTTGCTCGGAACATGCCCGGCGGTCTTGTTGTAGGTTACTCCGGGCGCGCTTGACGGTGTCCAGACGTTTAATGGCCGGACTAGAGAATTGCCTTGAGAGGCTGCCTTGTACTTCCGCTGTGATAGCCGCCGTATGCTCCTCCGTTCGGAGAGAGTGTTCGGTGTTTCCATTGACCGTAATGACTCCTCGAGGGCCTGGCATTTTGAGCTTGAGGTATGCGTAGTGCGGCACCGCATTGAACTTGGCAAATGCGGTTCGCCCGAGCAGTGCATGATAGCCACTTTGGAACGGAACTATGTCGAAGATTAACTCCTCGCTTCGGAAATTATCCGGAGATCCGAAGACCACTTCAAGTGTAACTGAGCCTGTACAGTTGGCCTCTACACCTGGTATGATGCCTTTAAAGGTTGTTTTAGTGGGTTTAATCCTCGAGGGATCGATGCCCATTTTCCGCACTGTATCCTGGTAATGCAGGTTCAGGCTGTTGCCGCCGTCCATAAGGACTCTAGTGAGGTGAAATCCGTCAATAATTGGGTCTAGAACCAATGCGGCGAATCCGCCATGACGGGTGCTAGTGGGGTGGTCCCTTCGATCAAAAGTGATCGGGCAGGAAGACCATGGGTTGAACTTTGGGGCGACTGGCTCCATCGCGTATACGTCCCTTAGCGCACGCTTCCGCTCCCTCTTAGGGACGTGGGTTGCGTATATCATGTTCACCGTCCGCACTTGTGGGGGAAAACCTTTCTGTCCAGTATTGTTCGGCGGCCGGGGCTCCTCCTCGTCGTTGCTATGCAGCCCCTTGTCTCTGCTTTCGGCATTTAACTTGCCTGCCTGCCTGCTTGAACACCCAACAATCCCTGTTGGTGTGATTGGCTGGTTTTTTGGGGGTGCCATGTATCTGGCATGAGCGGTCGAGTATTCGGTCCAAACTGGACGGGCCCGGAGTATTTCTTTTGAATGGCTTTTTCTGCTGACCGGGTTTAGAGCCTCTGAATCCGGCATTAACTGTCGTATTCTCAGCATTGTCGCCGTTAATGCGGCGCTTTTGCTAGTTGCGATGCGACCTGCCACTGTTGTCCATGGTATCCGAATTACCAGGGCTCTTGGTCATGTTATTGCCGCGAGCTAGCCAGCTGTCTTCTCCCGCGCAAAAGCGGGTCATAAGTGTTGTGAGGGCTGCCATAGATTTCGGTTTTTCCTGTCCTAGGTGCCGTGCAAGCCACTCGTCGCGGATGTTATGCTTGAAGGCTGCTAGGGCCTCTGCGTCTGGACAGTCGATGATTTGATTTTTCTTGGTTAGGAACCGTGTCCAGAATTGTCTGGCCGATTCCTCTAGCTGCTGAATTATGTGGCTAAGGTCATCGGCGTCTGGTGGTCGCACATAAGTGCCCTGGAAATTGTCGAGGAATGCGGCTTCTAGGTCCTCCCAGCAACCAATTGATTCTGCTGGCAAGTTGTTAAGCCAATGCCGAGCTGGTCCTTTAAGCTTGAGTGGGAGGTATTTGATGGCGTGTAGGTCATCACCGCGGGCTATGTGGATATGAAGGAGATAGTCCTCGATCCATACCGCAGGATCTGTTGTGCCATCATATGATTCGATGTTCACGGGTTTGAAACCCTCAGGGATTTGATGATCCATTACTTCGTCTGTGAAGCATAGTGGGTGTGCGGCGCCTCTGTATTGGGCTATATCATGATGCAACTCAAACGAGCTTTGTCTACTGTGTTCGGCCCGGCCGGATTGACTGTATCCGGAGTGACGATTACCGTCTCGTGCCGTGGGGCGCCCACGCGATCCGTAGATCGATCTTGTTTGCCTTGCCTTGTCCTTCAATATATCTCGCAGGTCTCGCGCATTTTCCCATGCCTTGGTATTTTTTGAGCGGCGCCGGGGTGCGGCTTGAGTGGAGGGCCGAGAGGCTTCTCTATCGCGGCCACGGGGTGGCCGATCGGCCGCATCATGCGCTGGTGATGTAGGTTTAGGTGCTTCCTCCTCTAGTCGGGGTAGCAACCTACGCTTTGGGTAGCTCTTGGAGGGGCGTTCAAGTTCATACTCTTCGGCCGCAAGGACTTCAGTCCATCTGTCGGCTAGCAAATCTTGATCAGCTCTAAGCTGTTGCTGCTTTTTCTTGAGGCTGCTCGCCGTGGCCATAAGCCTGCGTTTGAAACGCTCTTGTTCGACGGGATCCTCTGGCACGACAAATTCGTCGTCGTCGAGGCTTGCCTCGTCTTCGGAGGGAGGCATATAATTATCGTCCTCGACCTCTCTGTCTGCCGCTCTCTCATGAGGGCTGGCTTCTCCATCCTCCTGTGCTGAATCTTGTTGGAGGTGGTTGTCTTTGGCACTATCCGGGGTGTTATTATCTCCCGTGCCGGAATCACTGTTTTTGCTTTGGCGGGGTTTAGAGCGGCGCCGCTGACGCCGGCGCTTAGGCTGCTTCTTGGAGGGGTCATCCTCCGCTGTTCCATCGCCATTGCCTTGTTTTGGGGTGTCCACCATGTATATATCATACGACGAGGTGGCTTTCCAGTGCCCTATAGGTGCTGGTTCTTGATCGTCTCCTGCATCGGCGTCCATACCCTCGATGTCTTCGGAGTCGAAGTCGAGCATGTCAGTTAAATCATCGACAGTGGCTATGAAGTGGATGGTGGGTGGGCTTTGAATTTCTTCATCATCCGCATCCCAACCTCGCTGACCATAGTCCGGCCAGGGCTCTCCTGATAAAGAGAGAGACTTTAGTGAATTCAGAATATCACCGAAGGGCGAGTGCTGAAAGATGTCCGTGATGGTGAACTCCATGATTGGCGCCCAATCGGGTTCGATCGGTAGGGGTGCGGAGGGCTCGGAGTCTGGAGAGGAGTCCGGCTCCTTGGAGTCATGGGCTTCGCAGAGAATAGGGCTTGTGTTCGGCTCGATCGCCATAGAGATTGCAGCCCCTGAGGTGGTGTCCAACCACCCATCCTCGATTGGCGCAGTTGGCTCCGAATTAAGGGTCGGAGCTGATGCGGGTGCGGCCTCCAGGGCACTGTTCGGCGGTAGAGCTAGATCATGCCCATCGTGACAATGCGGCGCGCTCGGCTGCGGCTCGAACCCGTCGAAGATCAAGTCTCCTCGGAGGTCAGTCATGTAGTTCAAACTTCCAAATCTGACCTGATGGCCAGGGGCGTAGCTTTCGATCTGCTCCAGATGGCCAAGCGAATTGGCGCGCAGTGCAAAGCCGCCAAATACGAAGATCTGTCCGGGGAGAAAAGTCTCACCCTGGATCGCATCATCGTTGATGATCGGAGGAGCCATCGGGCCTAAAAGTGATGACACAGAGGAACTCTCAATGAAAGCACCAATGTCGGTGTCAAAACCGGCCGAACTCGGGTAGGGGGTCCCGAACTGTGCGTCTAGGCGGATGGTAACAGGAGGCAGGGGACACGATGTTTTACCCAGGTTCGGGCCCTCTTGATGGAGGTAAAACCCTATGTCCTGCTTGATTAATATTGATGAATATGGGTAGTACAAGAGTAGATCTACCACGAGATCAAGGAGGCTAAACCCTAGAATCTAGCCTATGGTATGATTGTTGTTTGTCCTATGGACTAAAACCCTCTGGTTTATATAGACAACGGAGAGGGCTAGGCTTACACAGAGTCGGTTACAATGGTAGGAGATCTACATATCCGTATCGCCAAGCTTGCCTTCCACGCCAAGGAAAGTCCCTTCCGGACACAGGACGAAGTCTTCAATCTTATATCTTCATAGTCCAGGAGTCCGGCCGAAGGTATAGTCCGGCTATCCGTACACCCCCTAATCCAGGACTCCCTCACTAACCATAGCATGAAACATATGGATCCAAAGCAGCCCCTTACGAAGCAACACATAAACTAGGGTTTAAGCTTCTGTCACTCTAGCAACCCATCATCTACTTATTACTTCCCAATGCCTTCCTCTAGGCCCAAATAATGGTGAAGTGTTATGTAGTCGACGTTCACATAACACCACTAGAAGCTAGACAACATACATCTTATCAAAATATCAAATGAATACCCAATTCACATGACTACTCATAGCAAGACTTCTCCCTCGTCCTCAGGAACGAACGTAATTACTCACAAAGCATATTCGTGTTCATAATCAGAGGGGTAATAATATGCATATAGGATCTGAACATATGATCTTCCACCAAATAAACCAACTAGCATCAACTACAAGGAGTAATCAACACTACTAGCAACCTACTAGCACCAATCCCGGACTTTGAGGCAAGAATTAGATACAAGAGATGAACTAGGGTTTGGAGATGAGATGGTGCTGGTGAAGATGTTGATGGAGATTGCCCTCTCCCGATGAGAGGAGCGTTGGTGATGACGATGGTGATGATTTCCCCCTCCGTGGGGGGGGGGAGTTTCCCCGGCAGAACAGCTCTGCCGGAGCTCTAGATTGGATCCGCCAAGGTTCTGCCTCGTGGCAGCCAAGTCTCGTCCCGAAAAGTTCCTTCTTCTTTTTTTCTCATCGAAAGACCTCATATATGAGAAGATGGGCATCGGAGAGCCAGAAGGGTGTGGGCCCCCTGGCCTTCATATTTGTCGTGGATTTTTCTTTATTTCTTTTAAGACGTTACGTGGAGTTTTGGGACTTTTGGAGTTGCGCAGAATAGGTCTCTAATATTTGCTCCTTTTCCAGACCAGAATTCCAGCTGCCGGCATTCTCCCTCCTTGTATAAACCTTGTAAAATAAGAGAGAATAGCCATAAGTATTGTGACATGAAGTGAAATAACAGTCCATAATGCGATAAATATCGATATAAAAGCATGATGCAAAATGGACGTATCAACTCCCCCAAGCTTAAACCTCGCTTGTCCTCAAGCGAAAAGCCGATAACAATAAATATGTCCTCATGTTTAGAGGTAGAGGCGTCGATAAAAATAAAATACGGACATGAAGGCATCATGATTATTCTTATAACAGCAACATATATAGATTTTGTCATATGATTACTTATGTTCAAGTGATGATCTATTCACAATGCAAGAGTATAAATCATAAACCTTATTGGGCTCCGACAAACTATAATCTCAGTCATTGAAGCAATTGCAATTTATCATAACATCGGAAAGAGTCTATGTCAGAGCTAAAAAGCAAGTCCACATACTCAACTATCATTTAGTCCTCCATAATTGCTAACACTCACGCGATACTTGTGGTTACGGAGTTTTAATCGGACACAAAGAAAGATAGGGGCTTATAGTTTTGCCCCACAACCTTTTACCTCAAGGGTAATGTCAACAATAATGGTTCATGCTCCCCTACATCCAATTAGATATATATATCATGTTCTTTCCAACATGCTGAGCTTGCCAAAGGATAAAATGAAAAAGAAAAGGTGAAGATCACCATGACTCTTGCATAAGGTAGAAGATAATAATAAAGGATAGGCCCTTCGCAGAGGGAAGCAGAGGTTGCCATGCGCTTTTATGGTTGGATATATAAAATCTCAGTGCGAAAGAACGTCACTTTATATTGCCCCTTGCGATATGAACCTTTATTATGCAGTCCGTCGCTTTTATTACTTCCACATCACAAGATCGTATAAAGCTTATTTCTCCCACACCAATCAATCATACATATTTAGAGCAACTTTTATTGCTTTGCACTGATGACAACTTACTTGAAGGATCTTACTCAATCCATAGGTAGATATGGTGGACTCTCATGGCAAAACTGGTTTAGGGATTTTGGAAGCACAAGTAGTATTTCTACTTAGTGTTGAGAATTTGGCTAGCATGAGGGGGAAAGGAAAGCTCAACAAGTTAGAGGATCCATGACAACATACTTTATCTCAGATATAAGAAAGATATAACTCATTACATTGTCTTCCTTGTCCATGTCATATTTTAATGAGTCCTCCCAATCATAAAAGATGTCAATGATAATATATCTATATGTGAAAACCTCTCTTTCCTTATTACTTCCTATTAATTGCAACAATGACCAAAGCTATGTCTGCCAACGCCCAACAACTTTTAATCATCATACTCTTTCTATGTGAAGTCATTACTCTCAATAAGATCAATATGAACTTTTTGTTTATTTTTATTCTTTTTTCTCTTTCTTTTATTCACCCAAGATCATGGAAAAATAATCAAGCCCTTGACTCAACACTAATCTTTATTATATATAGCTCACGGACTCGATTACATAGAGAGATCATAAAGAAAAACTCAGAACTAGATCATGCCATAAACTTTATTCTACTAGATCAAGATACTACTAATAGGATCAAACTAAGAAAAACGGTGAAGATAGGAGTTGTGATTGTGATACGATACCGGGGCACCTCCCCCAAGCTTGGCAGTTGCCAAGGGAAGTGCCCATACCCAGATACTCAATTCTTCTTTGTTGGAGGAGACGGCGGAGGTGTTGCTGATGATACGGGCTTGTCATCCATCTTTCAAGGCATAGGTTCACCATCATAGAAAGATGATCGAGTCTCCAGAATCCTCAAATCTGCAGCCAAACTCATTCTTTTGAATCTATATTCATACTCACAGTTTTGGTTTTGAAGGTCATAGACTTGGGCTTGGAGGTGCTCGATCTTCTCATATAGCTTGAAGATGGCTTCCTCGGTGTTCTTGGCATCCGGCTTGTAATTGTTAGTGAACTCCGCGAGCATCGTGTGGCTACCGTTGATTCCATGCTCCACCATCCCCTGGCACTTGAAAACTTGTTGCTCCAATGCTTCGAGCCTCGTCTCTATGCTTCTGATCCCCTTTGGTCCCTCTTCATCGCAGATGTGCAGCAACCCATCACGCAACTCAATGGTTTGAGGGTGTCGCAGCACCTCCGCGAGGTAAGGGTTGATGACCTTCTCGAAGAAATTGTCCTTGGAGGCGCTTGGGGCCGTCATGATAACCTAGATCTATCAGAAAAACAGGTCGAAATAGAAACAGGAGATTTTTGCGTGATACGGGAGTCAAAACCTCCGGGAGATTATATGATGAATTTTTACCGACCAAGATACATAATGTGCAAGAAAACGGAGTCCGGAAAGCACACGAGGTGCTCACGAGGTAGGGGGGCGCGCCCACCACCCTCGTGGGGCCCTCGTGTCCTTCCCGGGCTGCTACCTATTTTTTTATTTTTCTAAATATTCCAAAACGGAGAAATATTGCCTTAAAAATTGTTTTGGAGTCGGTTTACTTACCGTACCACATACCTATTCCTTTTCGGAGTCTGAAACGTTCCGGAAAGTGTCTCTTATGTATTCCTCCGGGGTTACGGTTTCAATAATATTGGTTTCAACATTTATGGGATTACCTGAGATATAATGTTTAATTCTTTGACCGTTTACCACCTTCGGATTTGTGCCCTCGAAGTTGTTGATTTTTATGGCACCGGAACGATAGACCTCATCGATAACATAGGGGCCTTCCCATTTAGCAAGAATTTTTCCTGCAAAAAATCTTAAACGAGAGTTGTATAGAAATACATAATCACCTACATTAAACTCACGCTTTTGTATCCTTTTGTCATGCCATCTTTTAAATTTTTCTTTAAAAAACTTGGCATTTTCATAAGCTTGGGTTCTCCATTCATCAAGTGAGCTCATATCAAATAACCTCTTCTCGCCAGAAAGTTTAAAATAATAGTTGAGCTCTTTAATAACCCAATATGCCTTATGTTCTAGTTCGAGAGGTAAGTGACATGCTTTTCCATAAACCATTTTATACGGAGACATACCCATAGGATTTTTGTATGCAGTTCTATAAGCCCATAATGCATCATCAAGTTTCTTAGACCAATTCTTTCTAGACCTATTAACAGTCTTTGCAAAATTAACTTGAGCTCTCTATTGCTCAACTCTACTTGACTACTAGACTATGGGTGATAAGGAGATGCAATTCTATGATTAACGTCATATTTAGCAAGCATTTTACGGAAAACACCATGAATAAAGTGCGAACCACCATCAGTAATTAAATATCTAGGGACTCCAAACCTCAGGAAAATAACTTCCTTAAGCATTTTAATAGAAGTGTTATGATCAGCACTACTAGTTGGAATAGCTTCTACCCACTTAGTAACGTAATCAACAGCAACTAGAATATGTGTGTATCCATTAGAGGCAGGAAAAGGTCTCATATAATCAAAGCCCCAAACATCAAATGGTTCAATAACAAGTGAATAATTCATAGGAATTTCTTGACGTCTACTAATATTACCAATTCTTTGACATTCATCACAAGACAAGACAAACTTATGGGCATCCTTGAAGAGAGTAGGCCAATAAAAACCAGATTGCAATACCTTATGTGCAGCTCTATCTCCAGCGTGGTGTCCTCCATAAGACTCGGAATGACACTTGCGTAGGATCTGTTCCTGTTCATGCTCAGGTACACAACGTCTAATAACACCATCTACTCCTTCTTTATAAAGATGTGGGTCATCCCAAAAGTAATGTCTTAAATCATAGGAGAACTTTTTCTTTTGTTGGTATGTGAAGCTAGGTGGTATAAATTTAGCAACAATATAATTAGCATAATCAGCATACCATGGAGTGGTACGAGAAGTACTTATAACATTTAATTGTTCATCAGGAAAGTTATCATTAATAGGTACTGGGTCATCAGGAATATTTTCTAACCTAGACAGGTTGTCTGCAACGGGGTTCTCAGCTCCCTTTCTATCAACAATATGCAAATCAAATTCTTGTAGCAAGAGAACCCATCTAATAAGTCTAGGTTTATCATCTTTCTTTTCCATAAGATATTTAATAGAAGCATGATCTGTTTGAATAGTTACTTTAGAATCAACAATATAAGATCTGAACTTATCACAAGCAAATACAACTGCTAAAAGATCTTTTTCAGTAGTAGCATAATTTCTTTGAGCATTGTCTGGAGTCTTACTAGCATAATGAATAACATTTAATTTCTTGTCAACTCTTTGCCCTAGAACAGCACCTACAGCATAATCACTAGCATCACACATAATTTCAAAGGGTAGGTTCCAATCAGGTGGCTGAACAACAGGTGCAGAGACTAATGTTATCTTAAGTATTTCAAATGCTTCTACACAATCATCATCAAAGACAAATGGTATATCTTTTTGCAATAAATTAGTCAGAGGCCGAGAAATTTTTGAGAAGTCCTTAATGAACCTCCTATAAAACCCAGCGTGACAAAGGAAACTTCTTATACCTTTGATGTCCTTGGGACATGGCATCTTTTCAATAGCATCAACCTTGGCTTTATCAACTTCAATACCTCTTTGAGAAACTTTGTGCCCCAAGACAATACCTTCATTAACCATAAAGTGGCACTTTTCCCAATTCAAGACAAGATTAGTTTCTTCACATCTCTGCAAAACTCGATCAAGATTGCTCAAGCAATCATCAAAAGAGGAACCATAGACGGAAAAGTCATCCATGAAAACCTCACAAATCTTTTCACAAAAGTCAGAGAATATAGCCATCATGCATCTTTGAAAGGTAGCAGGTGCATTACATAAACCAAAAGGCATACGTCTATAAGCAAAAGTACCAAAAGGGCATGTAAAAGTAGTCTTTGATTGATCTCTAGCCGACACAGGTACTTGAGAGAAACTAGAATAACCATCTAGAAAGCAATAGTGTGTATGTTTGCATAATCTTTCTAGCATTTGATCAATAAAAGGTAAGGGGTAATGATCTTTCTTAGTAGCTTTATTTAATTTGCGGAAATCAATTACCATCCTATAACCTGTGATAATTCTTTGTGGAATCAATTCATCTTTATCATTAGGAACAACAGTAATACCTCCTTTCTTAGGGACACAATGGACAGGACTTACCCACTCACTATCAGCAACGGGATAGATTGTACCTGCCTCCAGAAGCTTTAATATTTCTTTTCTTACCACTTCTTTCATTTCAGGATTCATACGTCGTTGAGGATCATGAACTGGTTTGGCATCTGCTTCCAAATTTATTTTATGTTGACATAGAGTGGGACTAATGCCCTTAAGATCATCAAGAGTATATCCAATAGCAGCATGATGCTTCTTCAGAGTTTTTAATAATCTTTCTTCTTCATGCTCTGAAAGGTTAGCACTAATAATAACAGGATATATCTTCTTTTCATCAAGATAAGCATATTTAAGATTATCAGGCAAAGGTTTAAGCTCAAACACGGGATCACCCTTGGGTGGAGGAGGATCCCCTAAGATTTCAACAGGCAAGTTGTGATGCAGAATAGGTTCCTGTTTAAAGAATACTTCATCTATTTCCCTTCTTTCATTCATGAACATATCATTTTCATGGTCTAGTAAATAGTGTTCTAAAGGATCACTAGGAGGTACGGCAATAGAAGCAAGACCAATAATTTCATCCTTACTAGGTAATTCTTCCTCATGATGTTGTTTACTAAATTTAGAGAAATTAAACTCATGAACCATATCATCCAAACCAACAGTAACAATATTCTTAGTGCAGTCTATGGTAGCATTGGCAGTATTTAAGGGCCTACCAAATATAATTGGACAAAAGCTATCTTGCGGAGAAGTAAGAACAAGAAAATCAGCAGGATATTTAGTTTTCCCACACAAGACTTCAACATCTCTAACAATTCCAATTGGTGCAATAGTATCTCTATTAGCAAGTTTAATAGTAACATCAATATCTTCTAACTCAACAGGTGCAATTTCATTCTTAATTTCTTTGTATAAGTCATGAGGTATAACACTAGCACTAGCACCCATGTCACATAAGCCATGATAACAATGATCTCCTATTTTAACAGAAATAACAGGCACGCCTACCATAGGTCTATGTTTATCCTTATCACAAGGTTTAGCAATTCTAGTAGTTTCACCTTCGAACTGAATAACATGCCCATCAATATTATCAGACAAGAGATCTTTGACAATAGCAATATTAGGTTCTACTTTAACTTGCTCAGGAGGTGTATAAGTTCTAATATTGATTTTACGAACAACAGTTGAAGCTTTAGCATGATCCTTTATTCTAACAGGGAAAGGTGGTTTCTCAATATAAGAAGTAGGAACAATAGGATCATTATAAGTGACAGTCTTTTCTTCAACTTTAATAGGTGCAGCTACTTTTACTTCTATGGGAGGATGATATTTAAACCACTTCTCCTTAGGGAGATCAACATAAGTAGCAAAAGATTCACAGAAAGAAGCTACTATCTCAGAGTCAAGTCCATATTTAGTGCTAAACTTACGGAAAATATCGGTATCCATAAAAGATTTAACACAATCAAACTTAGGTGTCATACCTGACTCCTTACCTTCGTCGAGGTCCCAATCTTCAGAGTTGCGTTTAATTCTATCCAATAAATTCCATTTGAATTCAATAGTCTTCATCATAAAAGAGCAAGCACAAGAAGTATCGAGCATTGTGCGATTGTTTTCAGAAAGCCGAGCATAAAAACTTTGCATAATTATTTCTCTTGAGAGCTCATGATTGGGGCATGAATATAACATTGATTTAAGCCTCCCCCAAGCTTGAGCGATGATTTCTACTTCGCGAGGCCAGAAATTATATATATAATTGCGATCACGATGAACAAGATGCATAGGGTAATACTTTTGATGAAATTCCAGCTTCAATCTTTTATAGTCCCACGATCTCATATCATCACATAGCCTATACCATATCAATGTGTCTCCCTTCAAAGATAAAGGGAAGACATTCTTCTTAGCAACATCATCGGGTATACCTGCAAGCTTAAATAATCCACAAACTTCATCCACATATATTAAGTGCTCATCAGGTTGCTTTGTTCCATCTCCTGTAAAAGGGTTAGCTAGCAGTTTTTCTATCATACCCGAAGGATACTCATAAGGAATTTCATTTTCAATAGGTCCAGTAGGTTGAGGAGCAACTCTTTGCTCTACTGGATGGGGTGAAGATACCCCGAACAAGCCCCTCAGAGAATTACTTTACATAGTAACAAGTGACAGTAAATTTCAGCACACTATATAAATTTTTCCTTACCAAATTCCACCTACCAATGGCGCTACACTCCCCGGCAATGGCACCAGAAAAGAGTCTTGATGACCCACAAGTATAGGGGATCTATCGTAGTCCTTTCGATAAGTAAGAGTGTCGAACCCAACGAGGAGCAGAAGGAAATGATAAGCGGTTTTCAACATGGTATTCTCTGCAAGTACTGAAATAAGTGGTAACAGATAGTTTTGTGATAAGATAGATTGTAACGAGCAACAAGTAACAAAAGTAAATAAAGTGCAGCAAGATGGCCCAATCCTTTTGTAGCAAAGGACAAGCCGGAACAAACTCTTATAATAGGAAAAGCGCTCCCGAGGACACATGGGAATATCGTCAAGCTAGTTTTCATCACGTTCATATGATTCGCGTTCGATACTTTGATAATTTGATATGTGGGTGGACCGGTGCTTGGGTGCTGTTCTTACTTGAACAAGCATCCCACTTATGATTAACCTCTATTGCAAGCATCCACAACTACAACAAAAGTATTAAGGTAAACCTAACCATAGCATGAAACATATGGATCCAAATCAGCCCCTTACGAAGCAACGCATAAACTAGGGTTTAAGCTTCTGTCACTCTAGCAACCCATCATCTACTTATTACTTCCCAATGCCTTCCTCTAGGCCCAAATAATGGTGAAGTGTTATGTAGTCGATGTTCACATAACACCACTAGAGGCTAGACAACATACATCTTAATTATCAAAATATCAAACGAATACCAAATTCACATGACTACTCATAGCAAGACTTCTCCCTTGTCCTCGAGAACGAACGTAATTACTCACAAAGCATATTCATGTTCATAATCAGAGGGGTAATAATATGCATATATAGGATCTGAACATATGATCTTCAACCAAATAAACCAACTAGCATCAACTACAAGGAGTAATCAACACTACTAGCAACCTACTAGCACCAATCCCGGACTTTGAGGCAAGAATTGGATACAAGAGATGAACTAGGGTTTGGAGATGAGATGGTGCTGGTGAAGATGTTGATGGAGATTGCCCTCTCCCGATGAGAGGAGCGTTGGTGATGACGATGGTGATGATTTCCCCCTCCGGGAGGGAAGTTTCCCCGGCAGAACAGCTCTGCCGGAGCTCTAGATTGGATCCGCCAAGGTTCCGCCTCGTGGCGGCAGAGTCTCGTCCCGAAAAGTTCCTTCTTATTTTTTTCTCATCGAAAGACCTCATATATGAGAAGATGGGCATCGGAGAGCCACCAGGGGGCCCACGAGGTAGGGGGCGCGCCCCCCACCCTCGTGAGAAGGGTGTGGGCCCCCTGGCCTTCATCTTTGGCGTGGATTTTTCTTATTTCTTTTAAGACGTTCCGTGGAGTTTCAGGACTTTTGGAGTTGCGCAGAATAGGTCTCTAATATTTGCTCCTTTTCCAAACCAGAATTCCAGCTGCCGGCATTCTCCCTCCTTGTGTAAACCTTGTAAAATAAGAGAGAATAGCCATAAGTATTGTGACATAAAGTGAAATAACAGTCCATAATGCGATAAATATAGATATAAAAGCATGATGCAAAATGGACGTATCACATCTCTGTACGACCCCAACTACAAGTTTGGATATCTGCCAGGCCAGCCGTGGCCATAGACCAACTTAGGCCAAAAGCCTAAGCTTGGGGGAGTAAGTATTTCTCACCGACATTACATTCATGTTCACACACTCATGCTAGTTGTCGGTGCTCATACTTCTTTATTGTATCATCCATGCTAGTTTATTTCCCTTTTTATGCTTTCTTCTTGTGTGTTTGATAAACCTTAGAAAAAAATTAGTTGTAGCTTTCAGCTAGTTTACTTTCCATGCCTGTAGTAGTAATAACTAAAAGAAAACCAAAAAAGATTTCTCGTTCTTCTTTTGCTTGTTGGGAGCTTTCCCGTGTAAATGGGGGTCGAGAGGAAAAGACCATATTGAAAATGTTAGAGTGGTTCTTATATGCATTATTGTTGATCTAACAAAGAGCCCATATTACCTTGTCTTCTCTCTTGAATTGAATGCTTGCAGATTCTAGCTTAGTCCAATGCACGTGCACTATTATTATTATCCACACTATTCGGTCGTGCAAGTGAAAGGCAATAATGATGCTTATATGATGAACATATTGAGATGAGAAAAGCTGGTATGAACTCAACCTCTCTTGTTTTTGTAAATATGAGTAGTTCATCGTTCCTGATTCAGCCTATTATGAATAAACATGTTTGTAATGACAACTAGAGATTGTAGTTGCTTATTCCATGTTTAATTACCTAGGAGCTTATAATGGTTTACCTTGCATGCCAACATGCTATTAAAATGGTTGTGATGTGGTATGATAGGGTGGTATCCTCTTTTGAATGATTCAAGTGGCTTGACTTGGCACATGTTCATGCATGTAGTTGAAACAAAATCAACATAGCCTCTATGATATTTATGTTCATGGTGCATTATATCCTACTCATGCTTGCATTCGGTGTTGATTAATTTTAATGCATGTTCATGACTGTTGTCGCTCTCTAGCTGGTCGCTTCCCAGTCTTTTGCTAGCTGGTTTTCAGCAGAATTGCCATGGTGTTATTTTTGTGCAGAAATAGAAGTTCTCGGAATGACCTGCAAATCAACGGAGAATTATTTTGGAATATATAAAAAATACTGGAAGGAAGATCCACGTCAGGGGGGCCTCCACCTGTCCACGAGGGTGGGGGCGCGCCATACCCCCTTGGGTGCGCCCCCCTGCCTCGTGGGCCCCCTGATGCTCCACCGACCTCAACCCTGACTCCATATATTCGTGTTCGGGGAGAAAAGAAACTAGGGAGAAGGATTCATCGCGTTTTACGATACGGAGCCGCCGCCAAACCCTAAACTCTCTCCGGAGGGCTGATCTGGAGTCTGTTCGGGGCTCCGGAGAGGGGAATCTGTCGCCATCGTCATCATCAACCTTCCTCCATCACCAATTTCATGATGCTCACCGCCGTGTGTGAGTAATTCCATCGTAGGCTTGCTGGACAGTGATGGGTTGGATGAGATTTATCATGTAATCGAGTTAGTTTTGTTAGGGTTTGATCCCTAGTATCTATTATGTTCTGAGATTGATGTTGCTATGACTTTGCTATGCTTACATGCTTGTCACTAGGGCCTGAGTGCCATGATTTCAGATCTGAACCCTATTATGTTTTCATGAATATATGCGAGTTCTTGATCCTATCTTGCAAGTCTATAGTCACCTACTATGTGTTATGATCCGGCAACCCCGAAGAGACAATAATCGGGACCACTCCCGGTGATGACCGTAGTTTGAGGAGTTCATGTATTCACTATGTGTTAATGCTTTGGTCCGGTACTCTATTAAAAGGAGGCCTTAATATCCCTTAGTTTCCAATAGGACCCCGCTGCCACGGGAGGGTAGGACAAAAGATGTCATGCAAGTTCTTTTCCATAAGCACGTATGACTATATTCGGAATACATGCCTACATTATATTGATGAACTGGAGCTAGTTCTGCGTCACCCTAGGTTATGACTGTTACATGATCGATCACATCTGGCATACTTCTCCATCACCGATCCAATGCCTACGAGCTTTTCCTATATTGTTCTTCGCTTATTTACTTTTCCGTTTCTATTGTTATCATTACTATAAAACACCAAAAATATTACTTTTGCTGCCGTTACTTCTGCTACCGTTACCACTACTATCATATTACTTTGCTACTAAATACCTTTCTGCAGATATTAAGTTTCCAGGTGTGGTTGAATTGACAACTCAGCTGCTAATACTTGAGAATATTCTTTGGCTCCCCTTGTGTCAAATCAATAAATTTGGGTTGGATACTCTACCCTCGAAAACTGTATCAATCCCCTATACTTGTGGGTTATCACTCCGCCGGGGGGCAAAAGTGCTCCTGCCCAAGTTCCGCCTCGAGGCGGCGGCGCTTCGTCCCGAAAGTCCTCTCCTTATTTTTTTTCTAGGTCAAAATGACTTATATACCAGAAGATGGGCACCGGAGGTGGGCCGAGGAGGCCACAACCCACCAGGGCGCGCCTGGGTGGCCTGGCGCGCCAGATGAGTTGTGCCCACCTAGTGGCCCCCCTCTGGTGGTTATTGGCTCCAGTATTTCTTAAATATTCCATAAAAAATCTCCATGAAGTTTCAGCTTATTTGGAGTTGTGCAGAATAGGTAGCCTGACATAGCTTTTTCAGGTCCAGATTTCCAATTGCCGGAATTCCCTCTTGGTGTGTTCCTTGCAAATTATGAGAGAAAAGGCACTAGAATTACTCCAAAAATCATTATTATGGATAAAAACATTATAAATAATAGTAAGAAAACATGATGCAAAATGGACGTATCAGTCAGTTTCTGTTTTTCCTTGTTTTTGAGTTTTACATAAAAGGAATATCAAACGGAGTCCAAACGGAATAAAACTTTCGCAATGATTTTTCTTGGACCAGAAGACATCCACGAAATTTGGAGATGATGTCAGAAGAGTCCCGAGGGCTCCACAAGCCCTCAGGGCGCGCCCTAGGGGGGCGCTGGCTTGTGGGCCCCCCGGGAGTCCACCGACCTCCTCAGCTCTATAAATTCACAAATATTCCCAAACAACCAGAAGCGTCCACAAAAATACTTTTCCGCCGCCATAACCTTCTGTACCCGTGAGATCACATCTAGGGACCTTTTCTGGCACCCTGCCGGAGGGGGACTCGATCACGGAGGGCTTTTACACCAACTATATTGCCCTTCCGATGAAGCGTGAGTAGTCTACCACAAACCTACGGGTCCATAGCTAGTAGATAGATGGCTTCTTCTCTCTCTTTGATCCTCAATACCATGTTCTCCTCGATGTTCTTGGAGCTCTATCCGATGTAATATTCTTTTGTGGTGTGTTTGTCGAGATCTGATAAATTGTGGAATTATGATCAGTTTATCTATGAATATTATTTGAATCTTCTCTGAATTCTTATATGCATGATTTGATATCTTTGTATTTCTCTTCGAATTATCCGTTTTGTTTGGCCAACTAGATTAGTTTTTCTTGCAATGGGAGAGGTGCTTAGTTTTGGGTTCAATCTTGCGGTGATCTCACCTAGTGACAAAGTAAGGGTAGCGAGGCACGCATTGTATTGTTGCCATCAAGGGTAAAAAGATGGGGGTTTCATCATATTGCTTGATTTTATCCCTCTACACCATGCCATCTTTCTTAAGGCGTTACTCCGTACCTATGAACGTAATACTCTAGATTCATGCTGGATAGCGGGCAGTGTGTGGAGTAATAGTAGTACATGCAGGCATGAGTCGGTCTACTTGACACAGACGTGATGCCTATACTCATAATCATTGCCTTGGATATCGTCATAACTTTGTGCTTTTGTATCAAATGCTCAACAGTAATTTGTTCACCCACCGTATTATTTTCCTTCAAGAGAGAAGCCTCTAGTGAAACCTATGGCCCCCGGGTGTATTCTCCATCATATATTTTCAGATCTATAAACCAAAAAAACCAAAAAATACCTCGCTGTAATTTATTTACTTTTACTTTGTTTTTCGTTTTAGTAATCTTTTATATCTATCTCTATCAAATCTCACCTTTGCAAGTGACCGTGAAGGGATTGACAACCCCTTTACCGCGTTGGGTGCAAGTGTTTGATTGTCTGTGCAACTGCATAGATTGGAGACTTGCGTGTATCTTCTATTGGATTGATACCTTGGTTCTCAAAACTGAGGGAAATACTTATCTCTACTTTTCTGCATCACCCTTTCCTCTTCAAGGCAAAAACCAACGCAAGCTCAAGAAGTAGCACTAACCATCCTAGGATCATCCTAATGTCGCATGTGAAACCGACCAAAAGTGCTAACTGCATCAGAGATATATCGAGTGGTACGATAATCCAAAGGGATCCCCAGCATCATAATCCAACCGCGGCGAAAACCTTGAGTTGCTCTATGACTAATGCCTTTATCATGGGGTATGAACCAAACAAAGTGACCATTTCCAAGATCATAAGGAGGATGATTCATAATAGCATGCCTACATGCAGGAGTACGAAACTCAAACAGACCAACGCCCTCAATCCATGGCTGGTCACTAAGCACATCACGATGAAGCTGTGTCATCACATAATCACTAACCCGTTGACGAGTGGCAGATCTGTCCAAGAGGCGGCGGAGGCTCGACAATTCCGATTGCGTACTGCTCATGTCAACATTGTGGAGCAATAGCAGGGGAGAAGAAGGTCCGCAGCAGTCGCGTTGGTCCACCGCCGATGATCTCGAAACCCGGCGGAACAAACTCCAGAGGATCCAAGACAAATTTTTTCCATTGCGGGCGTTGGAGGTGGCAGAGTGGTTGGATGGTGCAAAGGGGGCGGTGGAGGCATGACAAGACCCTACTGCAAAGGCGCATGGGTCATCTCCAAAACCGAGGAGTCCCTCGGAAGGAATAGCAGGCTGACTCGTGGCAGGTATGGAAACCAATGTAGACGATATTATTGGATTTTGTTGTGATTTTTTAACCATCCAAGAATAACCATTATCTCTAGTCCATTGATTGCAGGAGCGGCGTGTATGACCATTGTGGGAGCAATCCAAACAAACATGGCAGGTGACAGACAAGTGGCCCTGCTGACTGCATTTGGTGCAGGTTAGGACGCGGGCCACCATGTCACCGACCATATCAGCAAACATGGCATCAGCATCGTGTGTAGAAGGAATTTCAGGCTCTGAGATAGAGGCCATAGGCCCAGCATGCAGATGAGGCCCAACATGGGAGGCCGAAGATTCCGGGATCGACGTGACCAAATTTGAAATCCCGGATGGTTCACGTGAGGCATGCAGATCGCGTTGTTGCACATCCTCAGCCGCAATATTCGCACGACTAATCTGCGGTGATCCAACCGTACCAAAAACGGTTGGTGGCGTAGCCACTGTCCACTAGATGTTCGTCGGTGGCGAAGGCCGGATGACCACACGTTCTCTATCAGAGAGAACATAACCAGCCTAGGAAACCGTATCAGTGCAATCTTGCGTGGCTGGGTATTGATAACCATTGCATGCGTGATAGTTTTGAAAAGTGGCAAAGGATAACTTCTTTCGAACATTGTTGGAGGATCGAAAGGAAGATTTGGCCGGAGGTTTATGCATAGAAAGCAACCCTAGTGCCGCCCTTCTCTTAGAAGGGCTAACTAAAATCCACTCCGAATCACATTCTAATCTCCAACGATTAAACTCACGTTCCCAATTGGGACCACCTCGACCCCAAAGATTGAAATAACATTTGAAGTGTAGGCAAGCAAAAGATCGAAGATCGAGAACATGAAAACCAACTTGTTTGGAGGAAACGTTGAAAGAATAAACCTTGTCACATATACAAGAGACTCCCAACTCGACTGTAGATCCACCAATAGCTGCCTCCAGGGCCGCCGCCACCAAATGATCATTGAGCCTGAAATCATGACGGCTAAAGGACACAACCATATTAAAATGGCCAGTGCCGTCCGTAGGGTGTACTAGAAATCCAGTAGATCTGAAAATATTGTCAGCAAACTCCAAACCCTTGGAGTAGTCCAAGCCAAGGGTTGATCCCGAAGAGAAAACCATATCCCCTTGAGAAAGGGGGATGCCGGAGATGTTGATAGGAGAGGATTAGGATTTTAGTGGTGGTGGAAGGAGATCACCGGAGGTGGTGGGGGTGGGAGGTGGGAGACACCATTCCACCGGTCTATTGCAGCTACCACTATGTGTATGAGCTTCCTGGCATCCAATATGTCATCCATGTTTGCTCGTGACAAGGGGAAGAGGAGCGGTATGGGTAGGAGGGAGTCCGCAAAGGCTATGTCCTATTTTGGGTCATGTGGTAGTGCAGCCCAATGATGAATGATAAGAGGCATCACAATGTACCTCTGACCGTCTGGACTCCTCCCGAAAAAAGTGGATCGACCTCCTTTGTCGCTCCCGTGAGTGACAGGGGAGGCCTCCCGCCGCCGCCGGTCTCCTCCCCCCTCTTCCTACAGTCCCCTCGCCGCCGCCCAGGCGCGCCGGCTGGCGAAGCCTGCTTGGCGTGGGTGGCGGTGGGACGCCTCTCCCCTTCATCGTTTGGTTGGCACGGGACGGCCAGATCGATGGAAGGCTCTGGACTAGCGTGGGGCACGGCGGCGTGGCAGCGGGCGCTCCTGGCGGCGGCGTGCGGTCGACGCGACGACGCTATGGTGGCATTCTCGCGGCGCGGTATGCGGCTGCGCCGCCATTGATGGGGCTCGTTGGTTTCGCTCTGGCGGTCAGCGGGGGCTGGATCCCGGGGCGGCGGCCCCGGATGGCGGAGGTTGTGTAGGTGGATGTGCTCTCGCGACGGGCGATGCAGCGGCCGCGGTGGTGGACGATCCGTGCACAAGACGCTTGATGGAGGCCATTGAAACAGATCTGGGTGAAGACCTGCTCGCGGCTGCTACCGAGGCCGGTGATGGCGGGACTTTTCGGCGTCGTTCCCTTGTTGAAGGCATCGCTGTTGAGAACTTCCAGACCACTATCTGCTACCTCCGGGGGAAACTCTAGATCAGTAGATCGGATGACGACGGCATTATTGTGTCGTTTTCCTCTTGTGGCGTCATTCTTGGAGGTGTACACGGGCTCGAGGGACCAGGGACGGAATAATTGGTGGAGCGGTGCTTCATCCTGCACATTAATGGTGGCGTTTCTCGGCGGCGTGGCGTGGTGGAGACTCGGCGCCCGATGTGTGGCGAGGGACTCGCGCAGGAGGGTGCCGTTATCAGGCGCCGTGGTGGCGTCGATAGGAGAGAGGCCGGGCAAGGTGGTGCAGCAGTACACACTGAAGATGGATTGGTGGCAGGTGGCTGCGGCGGCCTCATACCCGGCAGGCGTCCTGGTTGAGGAGTGCGCCGGACTGGTAGGTGCCCCATACCCGGCAGGCGTCCTGGTTGGGACCTCAGGTCTTAGATGTTTAGGTTTGGCTGCGATGTCTGTTTGGTATTAGGCCCAGACTATTAGCGCCCCTTCATCAATTGGATAGGAGTAGCGACAGTTGTTGCATAGACTGTGGCTTTAGTCTTACTGTTGTATCATTTTGTAAGGTCTTATGAGAATAATTAATAAAGTGACCGTATGAATCGCTCAGATGTAGAGGCCGGGGGTCCTTCTCCTTTTTTTAAAAAAAATGTAACAACTAAGGAATAAAACGTGGTAGGATATTTAATACAGGGTAAGCTGCCATGAGGTCAATTCATTCAAGAACAAAACCCTAGACTAACTTGAATCACATATCATTTTTATGTACAAAGTGCAAATACAAATTGTTCTTAAGGGAGCATAAGGATTTGGGTTTTAAACCATACCAGATTTGTAAGGCGTGGAGTTTATATGGTATCAACCACCACACCCAAGTTTAGTACGTGCAATCAATTGGAACAAATTAAGAGCATTGCTATATTAAGATTGTTGCAAAATATATGCAGGTGACATAGAAGGACTGATCAAGATGGAGTGAAGATGCGCTGACCATGCTTAACAAGAAAGAAAGTCTTTACAAGAGGGGTACCCATCAACTTCCCCGTAAGGAACTCCTAAGGGTGTTTTTGATTTGTCTGGTTTTCAATTTTCAATTACATAAATCGAAAATGCAGGATTGTAATGTCGTGTCTACTCAAATTCTGTAGGATTTATGTTACACTAAAAATGGGTCACCGCACCATAGATAAAACGTAATCCTATGATTTGTCCATATTCATAAAAAAATGTTAAGATTCAGTTGTACAAATCAAACAACAAACATGCAGAAAATTCATAAACTCCAGATACTCTGATGCGAAAGCCTTTTTCGGTAAAACGGGGCGAAAGCCTTTTTCGGTAAATATACCCATGACCTTATAATCCTACTAGGAGTATTTTTTCTAATTTCTGTAGCAGATAAAAAAGGCCCTTAGTAGATTTTGCACATTGATCCCAAATTCCCAATGCCTCCGAGGTTCAACAAAAAAAAATCCTATGTTGTCAGCTAAGGATGAAGACAAAGCAAAATCGAACGGGACTGGATGCTACCATATATATTTTTTTTGTGAAAGAGGAAACAAATACAAAATCCCCGGAATATGGAAGCAGATACTATCAAAAACAAAACAGAGCAAACATGACAACGAAAACGGGTGTTGAACGAAAGTTAAAAACCCCTTGAACCATGAAGAAAATAAAAGAAAACCAACAGACTTAATCAATTGTTAACATGGCTATAAAAATAATGTAATTAGGTTAGCGACTTAACATAATATTGTGGTAGTAGAGGACAACTGCATATAGTCGTTAAATTGGTGCGTGCTAGTAGAAGTTTGCCTCACATGGGTCATTCTGATCACTCTATCATTATGTGTTATTTGATGGTTGAGCTACCAAACAGCCATAGACCTACAGTAAAAAAGGAAATTCCATATTCACGAAAGTGAAAAGTTCAGTTTTCGTGTGAGTTCCACCGAAAAACGCGGCTCCGTTTTGTTTCCGTTTCCGTGAAAAAGAATTCCGCTTCTATTTTTCCGTTTCCATATTACCTCTTCGTTTTCTCTTTTTCTCTGAAAAAGCAGAACGTTTCCGCTCCGTTTTCATCTCTACTGTCAGACTTTTCGTTTCGTTTTCCATTTCCGAAAAACACGGTTCCGTTTCTATGTAAAAGAAAATCTGTTTCTATTTCTGTTTTCCAATTTCCTCCCTGATTCTCTTTTTCCTCCGAAAAAGCAAAAAGTTTTTGCTTCATTTTCATCCTTGTTTTCAACCCTCTACCAAACCCAACAGGATCCATATGCAGGTCCATATCCCCCTCTCGGTCCACAGTGAAGATCTCTCATGGTATGTGCATGCATGCGCACCCTTCTTCGCTGCATTGCCTGCCTATACTTCCAATAATTTATTGTACCACATCTCCATCGATGGCGACCTTGCTCTGAGGCCATGGCCTACTCACACAAGGCTTCATCTTTCATTTTCCCCTAAAATAATCCTTCGTTCCCAGCTCATCTCAGCCTCTCCTCCTATAAAACCCTCGCCCCCCGACCCTTCGAAGGAAAACTTGTCCAAGCCCAACCTCGCCGTTTCAGTCGGTTCCCATCCCCCCTCGCGTGAGTTTCTTCTTCCTCCAAGTCCAGGCCGGGTGGGAGAGAGGCGGGGCGACCGACGATGAAGGAGTACTGGACGATGCTGGCGTCCCTCATGGGCGCGCTGGCGTTCCTGCAAGGGGTGCTGCACGCCGTGTTCCCGGCGGAGCTGCGGGCGGCGCTGGCGCGGCTGCTCGGGCGCCTCACCCGCGCCTTCTCGCCCTACTGCTACTTCGACGTCACGGAGACGGACGGGATGAGCAACAACGAGATCTACGACGCCGTGCAGCTCTACCTCAGCAGCACGGCCGCGCCGGCGTCGGGGGCCCGGCTCAGCCTCAGGGCGCCCGCACAACGCCACCTCCTTCACCTTCGGCTCGCCGCCAGCGACCGCGTCGTCGACGATCCTCCGCGGCGCCGGCGTCACGTGGGAGACGTGGTGGCGCCGGCCCAGTCCCCCGGCTTCTCCTGGCCCGCTCCCCGAGGAGAAAGCGCCGTTCACGCTCCGGACCGCCGCGGCGACGCGGGAAAGCTGCTGCCCGCCTCCTTCGACCACATCTCCGCCACGCGCGCAGGAGATCGCCGCCGGCAGCCAGGACCGGCTGCTCTACACCAACGCGCGCGGCCGGGCCATGACTCGCGCGGCGCTCCCTGGGACCATCGTCCCTTCAAGACCCAGCACGTTCGACCCCTCTGCCATGAGGACCCCGACCGCAAGGCGTCCATCATGGCCGACCTCCGCGACTTCGCCGCCGGCAGCTCGTTCTACGAGCGCACGGGCCGCGCCTGGAAGCGCGGGTACCTCCTGTACGGCCCGCCGGGGACCGGCAAGTCCAGCATGATCGCGGCCATGGCCAACTTCCTCGGGTACGACGTGTACGACCTCGAGCTCACCGAGGTGAGCAGCAACGCCGAGCTGCGGAAGCTGCTGATGAAGACCACGTCCAAGTCCATCATCGTGATCGAGGACATCGACTGCTCCGTCGACCTCACCAACCGGGCGGCCCTGCCCCCGGCGCCGAAGCCGCGGTCAACCCTGGACGGCGCGATCGACCAGGAAGCGGGGGCGGCGTCGGGGCGGTCGATCACGCTCTCCGGCCTGCTCAACTTCACCGACGGGCTGTGGTCGTGCTGCGGGTCGGAGCGCATCTTCGTCTTCACCACGAACCACATCGAGAAGCTGGACCCGGCACTGCTCCGGTCCGGCCGGATGGACATGCACGTCTTCATGAGCTACTGCACGTTCCCGGCGCTCAAGATCCTCCTCAAGAACTACCTCTGTCTCGAATCCGGCGCGGACGACGGCGCCGAGGTGATGCGGGGGCTGGAGGAATGGATCGAGGCGGCGGAGATCACGCCGGCGGACGTGAGCGAGGTGCTGATCAAGAACCGGAGGAACGGGAAGGAGAGGGCGATGGAGGAGCTGCTGGAGGCCCTGAAAGCGCGCGCCGAGAAGCGGTGTCTCGACGGCGGCAAGTCGGCGGCAGCGGCGGCGGCGAAGGACAACGACGAAGAGGAGGAGGAGGAGAAGAGGGCCCTGGAGAGCCCCAAGGAAGGGAAAGGGCCGGCCGGCAAGGACAGCTGCGACGACGGACAGGACGAGGAGACGGATGCCAAGAAACAGCTGTGAGACTGAGCAAGCCAAGCGCCGCGCTGAGGGGGACAGGAAGAGGGAAAGCGAACGGTTCAAAATTTCCCTGTTTGGTCACGCCATATTCAGATATTCTCCCCCCTTTTCACTGGAGAACGCAATGCGATGCAAGAGAAAAATAGCCTTTCCTCTTCCGTTATTCGATGTTTGCAGTAGCAAGTAGTGGCACTCCTAGATGTATTCTCTTGAGTTGGTTTTCTTTTCTCTATCCTCTACTATGGTAAGAAGAAAGAGATGTTTGAAGACTCACACTGGTGCCTTTGCGTGGCATGTGCAACCCATGCTCTGCTTGTTTGGCATGCGCCTCCCTGTTGCTTGTGCATGAGAAGGTCGTGTTCAGTTGGTGCAGATTCAACAGTACTCGAAGGCACATCACGTTTTCCCTAGGCCGGCAGGGGTTTCTGCGCTTTGTGTAGGGCCTCGGATTAGTTTATGGCCTCTTACCAAGCTTGGATATGTGCACGTTCGTCTCTTCTTTGGATCCCCTGTGGCGCACGTATCCAAGGCAACCGTCGCGGGCTCCAGCGCGACGCTTTCGGAGAAAAATAATGCCTCGCCCGTGGAGTTGGATCATGGGTCTGCACCCTGCAGGCACTGTATGAGCCGCCCCCTACCCCTGGCCTTCAATTTTCTACACAGAGGACGGACTAGAAAATGACTGTATTTTCTTCTGTTTTATTTATTTATTTTTATTATCTGCCGTCGTGCACTTAATAAGTGTTGATCTTTTCTTGTACTACTACTCCAATACAAATCAATGCAGAAACGGCAATTTGATTGCAATGAGCAGGCAACGCGACCGGGGTCTTCGAATGAGAATCTATGCATGTTCCTAGCGTGACATTCTCCGCTATTTTCCCCCCTCTCGCTGGACATTCTCTGTTGTTTTTCCTTCTCTCACTCGATTCCCATGTGCCTGTTTGGAGCGCTGCCTGCAAAATCAGAGGATATATCATGATGATGATCATCATCAGGGATCCATGATGCCCCGATATCTTATTCCCTTTCCGCGGCCGAGAGCGGATTAGCTTAGGCCGGGTGGTGAGCATGTGGATTTTGGCGCTCTTGTGCTCCCTGGGCAGCAGAAAGGGTGCCGCTTTCGGCTTTCCCCCGCTGCCTCGCTGTACTTTCCTGGTCCTTGGCCGTTTCTGATTACGGGCGGGCGTGTGCGAGACCGTGATCGTGTCTCATGCGGCGGCCGCGGCCACGGCCACGAGATCGCGCGCACATGCGCCGCTCTGGCGGCATGAGATCGCGCGCACATGCCCGCGCTTGTCGCTTGCTGGCCATGGCGGTGCCCTTCTTCCTGCCCCGAGGACGGCGCCAACTGGACACGGCCCGGTGCGCGAGCTTTGGCCCGGCGCGCGCCCTGGGAGCGCCAGGGTTTCGGCAGGCGAGGCCACATCAGGATCAACCTCAGCCTCCTGGCGCGCAGAGCTGGCTGAGAAATCAGACGTCGCTGGCGCACGGTGGATTGATTGACTGATTGACGCCTCGCGTCTGGACGTTGCGTGCCGATCGATATTACTAGCATGCAGGGTCGACTCGAGCCGTCTCGGTCAATGCAAGGAGACATCGCGTCCTCCTCCTCCTCCTCCTTATCGTCGGCATGAATCCCGTCAACGCTGCAGGTGGTACTACTGGTAACTCCGGTGCTCGTCGCTCCCCAGGTCCAGGTAACTTGGCGCGGCCCGGCACCACACGGTCAATGCACATAAGCTTCTCCCGCCGCGGTTTTACTGCCCGACCGCCGTAGTATTTTTTTACTACGGAACAGTCACATCAGTCGGTGTCAATCGTGTGATGTGATGGCATAAGCAGCCAAGCCCCGGGCGGGCGCCGTGCCGGCGGAGCCTGATGGCGACCGTTGCTTTCGTGCCATGGCTGCATCGGAATTTCGGGGCCACGTTGCTCCGGCCTTTGGAGATGGGCCGCTAACATTGCTCGGTTCAAAGATGCAGGGTAGGGATTCGGTTCAATGGAGAGCGCGGCCGGCTCGGCGGATCGCTGTCCGACGCGAGTGTGCATCGCATCCGGTGTGGTGTAACGCGACGACGATGTCTGCGGCCGGCCTCGTCTCGTCCCCCTCGCGGCCTTCTCGATGATCCTTGACCGTCGCCTCTGGGCTGGCCCGTTGTTTCGGTGCGTCATATGGGAGGGCGCTGATTATTTTGACCGGGTCAACACACACATAAGGCAGATTCATGTGAGAAGATTCTTTTTGTTAGAATAAATCCGAACACTCCGTCGATCATCCGAGGACCAAGCAATCATACTGCACGACACCGAGATTTGTTAAAGAAGCTCACCGATATGGCTACATTCCCGGGGCTTGACTACGGGCGCTCCTTCCCGTGACACCGTCACAATACCATACACCGGCCACCCGGGCGCCGGCACACGCCGCCGGCTCCACCTTGCGCGCCTGTGCTATTATGTTGGCATAGGTTACATTGTGTGTCTACTCTCGCTATATATGAGAGGCCTAGGATACAAGTGTCCTACTTGGACACGACTCCATATCCTATCTAAACACAATACAACTACAAGTCCAACTGTAACCTACCTTGTACACTATATTCGACACAACTCCAACAAACTCCACCTTGGCGTATATGCTCCACCACCCTGAATTTGTCCATGCGTCAAACTTTCATGTACATTGGACTTGAGCTTATCCCATGAGTATCGCTGCTACTCCAAAAACTCCATATGACTCCATCTGCAAAGTCCCTCCTTTTCTTGACCACAGTCAACACTCGAGCAAAATTAAGTCCCACGTTACTCTAGTTTGCGCTCCCAACTTCCAGAGTATCAGTTCAACGCCATCACACACTGATCACTGACCTGCGTGAAAGTGAACAACTCATATATTGGGTGTCACACATAAGAGTTACCTGAACTCAACATCACCGCTCCTTTCTTGACGGTCTGTCTGAAACTTGAAAGAATTTCACCGTTGCTTGTAGTCATTCCGAGTCAAATTCGCAGTTGTCTCACCACATGTATGACCACCAGAGCCCTGGTCCGTCTCCATGTCCCGTGCGCACCGCACGCCTCGCCACTATTACCGCGTCGAGCCTCCGCTGTCCTGGTCGAGTCTCAAGGGTCACGAACCCACACCACTCAACCCCCACTGCAGAGTACCATTGGTCATCGCCGACCGATGACGAGTTTTACGCTTTCATCAGACCACTGGGCTCCGGTCCGAATTACGTGTCCCTCGCTTTTCCCGCTGAATAGGATTCGACTCTCCGTGCACTTACGCCGTAGCCCCTCAATCAGCACCGAGTGAAGTCCTCCAAACTCCAGCTCCACCTTCAACATGACTCCATGGTAGATGATCAGTCCACCCATGCGCCTAATCGACTTCAAGCTCCGTGTATACACTACCTTGAAGCAATCCCGCACCATAGTCTTGTCAAAGCCACACAAGCCCTCGGGCCCACGCCACGTGTTTCCACGCCCAGAAGTCGGTCACCATCAGCATCACGCTCCTATGTCGTCAGCGCCGATTCCACCACCGTCTTCTGTACCAACCGACTCACGTCGATCCGTCAGACTGCCTAGTCCGACCTAGCCGAACTCGTTCGACTGTACGACACGCTCGAGACTCCCAAATCGTCTTCCGCGATTTTTCATCCACCGCTTGATAATTCCATCTTAACTGACATGACTTTCCACAACGCCTTCAAGTATCCCTATTGCGCCAACAAATTTTCATCATTGTCTGCCATAACCCAAGGTTCTTAGTCCCATCGAACTTCTCCACCTCAAACCTGATACCCGTTGGCACCATGATTCTTTGTACAGCCGACCCATGAAAAAATAACCAAGCTGCTACCAGACGCAACGCCCTGCAGTCCGTGTACATCTAGCAAATTCCAACCAAAATTTATTCTGGTCTTCACTTGTGTAGCTCCATGGCACTCAACCCAGATGCCGGCTAATTGCCTTGTCCAAGCACTTGCCAATTCCGATGGATGCACATATCCCTTGATGGATTTCTTTCGCCAATTGATCTGCATGCCTATCGTCAGTGTCATACGTGGAGACTTGGTCTCCTCTTTTTTTTCTCAAAACAAATCCCGTGACTTGCTGTTTCAGATTGCACCCAGAGAACCGCCAAACCTGCCGCTGCCTCCAGCCACAACATGTACGAGCGCCCGCGTTGGGTTCCGCTAGCCCGCCTCCAGCCGCCGTGCTGGACCGTACCTTCTTGCCAAACAGCGTTGCCGCACACGCTACTGCTGCAGCCCGCAGGTCACGTTCGATCTCGCCGACTCGGAATCCAATTCGACGCTGCTCCACGTGATTGCGTTGTCGCGCCGTATTTTCCGATTGCATCGCCGACGCTTGATCCTTCGACGGTATCTTCGTCTCCTCTAGATCAACCAAACCCACCTCATAACCTAGCTCATGATATTACTTGTTAGAATAAATTCGAGGCACTCCGTTGATTATCCGAGGACCAAGCAATCACACAAGCACGACACCGAAATTTGTTAACGAGATTCACCGATATGGCTATATCCTCGGGGCTTGACTACGGGCGCTCCTCCCCGTGACACCGTCACAATACCGCACACCGGCCACCCGGGCGCCGGCA
The DNA here is from genome assembly GCF_003073215.2 of Triticum urartu. Taxonomy (NCBI): domain Eukaryota; kingdom Viridiplantae; phylum Streptophyta; class Magnoliopsida; order Poales; family Poaceae; genus Triticum; species Triticum urartu. The sequence continues at coordinate 413,733,485 of NC_053026.1, read as the reverse complement.
CACGCCGCCGGCTCCACCTTGCGCGCCTGTGCTATTATGTTGACATATGTTACATCGTGTGTCTACCCCCGTTATATATGAGAGGCCTAGGATACAAGTGTCCTACCTGGACACGACTCCATATCCTATCTAAACACAATACAACTACAAGTCCAACTGTAACCTACCTTGTACATCATATTCGACACAACTCCAACACTTTTTGGGTCGGCCGCTCTTCATTCTTTCCCTTTTCTCTCTTTCACTTGTGCCATGTGCCTCCATCGCCATAATGGCTTCATGCCCTCTTCGTCGCCATCACAATGCCCGTCTCATCTTCGGCAGTTGCAGAAGACCGGTGTTGTGTATCTGCAAGCCCACCCCCGGATGTGATTTGTGGATCGTTATCGACAACGGTATCCATGGCAGGTCTGACGAGTGGTGGCGTATTTCCTACATCTAAGGTATGAATTGTGCCCTCCCTTCCACCGGTTCTATGGTGTTTCGGGGGTCTAGGATTCAAGCGGGTTTCCAGCAAAGATTGGGATGGTCGGGGCCATTTCATCGACACAAACGGTGGTAGTGGATGCTTGACAAGGAGGACGAACGCGGCGGTCGGATGACCAGGGCGTGGTTGTTGCTGGAAGAGTTATAAGATGGGGGTGGGCATGGTTGTTGCTGGATGTGTAAGTCCACCCCAACTGTCATTTGTGGGTTGCGACGACGAGATCCATGAGGCCCTGTTCGTTTAATCCCGTCCCCGCCGGTATTGGGCCAAAACCCGGCCAATCCGGGTGGGTTTAGCCCCAGCCGGGGTTGGATCCCGGCCTGTCATTATATGTGTCTCCGGTTGGACCCGGTCTGGGCCAAATCCCTCGCAAACCGCGTGGAAATCGCAGGGAAATGACCCACGCGGCCCATCACGTGGAAGCAAACCTCTCGCGAATCATTACGCGAGCTCTCGCTCTCTCGCCCCGACCTTCTCTCCCTCTCTCCATTCAGCGACGCCGGCGCCGGCGCTGAAGACGCCGCCGGAGCATATAGCGACGACGCGCTTCCTCCTTCCCCTTCTTCTCCCGCACAACATTCAAAGGAAACGGCACAAAGCTCGGCGGCGACCCAGACAGCCATGGAGCCCGGCCGAAACCCTAGTTGACTTCGACCAATCTCCCCCGCCGCCTCACGCCGGAGAAGAGGAGGCAGCCGGCCAAAAGACCTTCAGGTTTGTTCTCCTTGTCTCTCTTTGTGATTATCCCCTGTCTACTCCCCCTTCTCTCTCTATCTGCAGCAAGGGATAAACCGAATGCATAAAAAATCGATATGGATTGCTTGGTGACATGTATTTGTTCCCTGAGGGGATTTGGTGCAGGGTGGGGGATCACCCAATCCTCTAGAGGATTAAATCCACTAGAGGATTATACACTCTTGAACCGAACAAGGCCTGAAGTGGGTTTCGAGGGGAGATTGAGATGGTAGGGGTCAGTTCATCGACACAACTGTCTCAGTGGCTGCTTGACAAGGAGGACGTGCATGATGGCTGGATGGCCACGTTGTGGCTGCTGCTGGATGAGGGATAAAGATGGACGAGCATGGTTGTTTCTGGATGCAAGAGTCAACCCCCGACCGTGATTAGTGGGTCACGACGACGTGAGCCATGGCGTGTGTTTGGTGGGTCTTTTAATGAACTTGTTCCTTAAGTGTCTTTTGGCACAAATTATGGTTATGTCCCCCCAATTCCTGGGTATGGTGGTGTTAATTAATAGATATATCATGTATGGTGCAAAAGATATTTTGAAATGACTCATAAGTTGAGTATGAATTAACTATAGTTTTTATTTAAGTTGAGTTTTCTCGTTTTTTGAAATGAGCTAAACTAGATCGGGATCCATTTGATCTCGAAGGAATATAGCTCCAAGCCATCTTCTACAAGAAAAATAATACAGTTTTGCTAAAGCACATCTAGATGTGCCATAAGTATTGCACATCTAAGTCCTATATCATTGATCTCACACAAAAATTCATGTGGATATTTTCTTTTTCCTTTTCCTTTTACTTTTCCTTTCTGTGCTTACTTGTGTCACTTAGAATGACTAAGGCACATCTAGATGTGTCCTGGATAAACCCTAATTAATAAGCCGCAAGCTGGATAGAAAAATAGGAGCAATGGCTGGCCCTGAAGCAAAAGGAAAATAAAATCTAACGCCGGTCTGGGCTGAGTTGTGTTAAGAGGGATATATGGGTCCGGGAAGCCCTGGGTTGGTGGGCCAATGTGGCGTCAGAAACGTGAGGAGGTGCCGCATGGTCAGCTCAGCCATGGGAGCCGCTCTAAATAGAAATTTATTTCCCTTTTGCGGAATGCACACGTGATTAGAAAATGCTAATTGGCACTCAAGGCCAAATAGAGTTGTATTGGTACACAATACACACCCTTTTGGTCCTCGGTTTATATAAGTGGGGTGCTTCAACTGGTTTTGGGTTGTTTTCAATTGTTTTTTCCTTTGTCTCATACTTTGTTCTTTGTCGAGTTTTATCTGAGTTTTTTCGTCCATTTTCTAAAATATAAACTCTGGTTTTGTAGAACGAGAATCTACAAGGGTGGTTCTCACAGATGAACGACTATCCTGCGTGCCATGACCATCCCTGTTGGGCTTTTGTATCTGTCGCCTAGGTGGGGTGCTACTTTTGTGCTCTCTGTCGTCTGTTTGGTTGCTTGTCGCTACTTTGCTAGGTGGTTGATGACCCACAAGTATAGGGGATCTATCGTAGTCCTTTCGATAAGTAAGAGTGTCGAACCCAACGAGGAGCAGAAGAAAATGATAAACGGTTTTCAGCAAGGTATTCTCTGCAAGCACTAAAATTATAGGGAACATGTAGTTTTGTGATAAGATAATTTGTAACGAGTAACAAATAACAAAAGTAAATAAAGTGCAGCAAGGTGGCCCAATCCTTTTTGTAGCAAAGGACAAGCCTAGACAAACTCTTATATAGAGAAAAGCGCTCCCGAGGACACATGGGAATATCGTCAAGCTAGTTTTCATCATGTTCATATGATTCGCGTTCGGTACTTTGATAATTTGGTATGTGGGTGGACCGGTGCTTGGGTACTGCCCTTATTTGGACAAGCATCCCACTTATGATTAACCTCTATTGCAAGCATCCGCAACTACAACAAAAGTATTAAGGTAAACCTAACCATAGCATGAAACATATGGATCCAAATCAGCCTCTTACGAAGCAACGCATAAACTAGGGTTTAAGCTTCTGTCACTCTAGCAACCCATCATCTACTTATTACTTCCCAATGCCTTCCTCTAGGCCCAAATAATGGTGAAGTGTCATGTAGTCGATGTTCACATAACACCACTAGAGGAGAGACAACATACATCTCATCAAAATATCGAACGAATACCAAATTCACATGACTACTAATAGCAAGACTTCTCCCATGTCCTCAGGAACAAACGTAACTACTCACAAAGCATATTCATGTTCATAATCAGAGGGGTATTAATATGTATATAAGATCTGAACATATGATCTTCCACCAAATAAACCAACTAGCATCAACTACAAGGAGTAATTAACACTACTAGCAACCCACAAGTACCAATCCCAGACTTGGAGACAAGAATTGGATACAATAGATGAACTAGGGTTTAAGAGGAGATGGTGCTGGTGAAGATGTTGATGGAGATTGACCCCCTCCCGATGAGAGGATCGTTGGTGATGATTTCCCCCTCCCAGAGGGAAGATTCCCGGCAGAACAGCTCCGCCAGAGCCCTAGATTGGTTCTGCCAAGGTTCTGCCTCGTTGCGGCGGAGCTCATCCAGAAAGATGGCTTCTGAATTTTTTTCATTGAAAGACTCCATATAGCAGAAGATGGGCATCGGAGGGCCACCAGGGGGCCCACGAGGTAGGGGGCGCGCCCCCACCCTCGTGGGTAGGGTGTGGCCCCCTGGTGAACTTCTTGCGCTCAGTATTTTTTATATATTCTGAAAATGACTTCTGTGAAGTTTCAAGACTTTTGGAGCTGTGCAGAATAGGTCTCTAATATTTCCTCCTTTTCCAGCCCATAATCCCAGCTACCGGCATTCTCCCTCTTTATGTAAACCTTGTAAAATAAGAGAGAATAGGCATAAGTATTGTGACATAATGTGTAATAACAGCCCATAATGCAATAAATATCGATATAAAAGCATGATGCAAAATGGACGTATCAACTCCCCCAATCTTAGACCTCGCTTGTCCTCAAGGGAAAGCCGAAATCGAAAAATATGTCCACATGTTTAGAGATAGAGGTGTCAATAAAAATAAAATACGGACATGAGGGCATCATGATCATTCTTAGAACAACAACTTATATAATTCTTGTCATACGATCTCTTATGCTAAAGTAACAATTCAATCACAATTTCAAGTATGAATCATAAATTTCATTGAAAACTAACAAACTATAATCTCAGTCATTGGAGCAATTGCAATTTATCATAACATAGGAAAGAGTCAATATAAGAGCTTTTCAGCAAGTCCACATACTCAACTATCATATAGTCTTTCACAATTGCTAACACTCAGGCAATACTTATGGGAATGGAGTTTTAATCGGACACAGAGAAAGATAGGGGCTTATAGTTTTGCCTCCCAATGTTTTACCTCAAGGGTAATGTCAAACAATAATAGTTCATGAAAACTCACATCCAATTAGCCATATATACCAGGATCTTTCCAACATGTTGTGCTTGCCAAAAAATAAAATGTAAAAAGGAAGGGTGAATATCACCATGACTCTTATGCAAGGTAGGAGATAAAAGTAAAAGATAGGCCCTTCACAGAGGGAAGCAGAGGTTTTCATGCGCTTTTATGGTTGGATGCACAAAATCTTAATGCGAAAGAACGTCACTTTATATTGCCACTTGTGATATGGACCTTTATTATGCAGTTCGTCGCTTTTATTTCTTCCATATCACACGATCATATAAAGCTTATTTTCTCCCACACTAATAAGTCATACATATTTAGAGAGCAATTTTTATTGCTTGCACCGATGACAACTTACTTGGAGGATCTTACTCAATTAATAGGTAGGTATGGTGGACTCTCATGGCAAAACTGGGTTTAGGGATATTTGGAAGCACAAGTAGTATCTCTACTTGGTGCAAAGAATTGGCTAGCATGAGAAGGAAAGGCAATCTCAACCATGTTGGATGATCCATGACAATATAATTTATCTCAGATGTAAGAAAACATAACCCATTACGTTGTCTTCCTTGTCCAACGTCAACTCTTTAGCATGTCATATTTTAATGAGTGCTCACATTTATATGTGAAGACCTCTCTTTCTTTATTACTTTCTATTAATTGCAACGATGACTAAAACTATGTTTTTCAACTCTCAACAACTTTTATTCATCATACTTTTTATATGTGAGCTCATTACTCTCCATAAGATCTATATGATCTCTTTTATTTCCTTTTTATTCTTTCTCCTTTTCTTTTATTCACTCAATATCGTGGCAAAATAATTAAGCCCTTGACTCAACACTAATCTTTATTATATATAGCTCACGGACTCGATTACATAGAAGGATCATAAAGCAAAACTCACAACTAGATCATACTAAAAACGTTTATTCTACTAGATCAAGATATTACCAAAAGGATCGAACTAAGAAAAACGGTAAAGATAAAAGTGATGGTGATACGATTTCGGGGCACTCCCCCAAGCTTGACAGTTGCCAAGGGGAGTGCCCATACCAGATACTCAATTCTTCTTTGTTGGTGGAGGGGGTGGAGTTGTTGATGATGTAGGCTTGTCATCCTTCTTCCAAGGCATAGGCTCGCCATCATAGAAGGATGATCGGGTCTCCTGGATCCTCAAATCTGCAGCCAAACTCATCCTTTTGAAACTATATTCATACTCACAGTTTTGGTTTTGTAGGTCATAGATTTGGGCTTGGAGGTGCTCGATCTTCTTGTGAAACTTGAAGATGGTCTCCCCAATGTTCTTGGCATCCAGCTTGTGGTTGTTGGTGAACTCCGTGTTCCACCATCTCCTGGCACTTGAAAACTTGTTTCTCCATTGCCTCGAGCCTTGTCTCCACGCTTCCGGTCCTCCTTGGTCCCTCAGCATCACGGATGTGCAGCACCCCCTCATGCATCTCAATGGTTTGAGGGTGTTGGAGCACTTCCGCGAGGTAGGGGTTGATGACCTTCTCGAAAAACTTGTCCTTGGCGGCACTTGAAGATGACATGACGACCTAGATCTGTCAGAAAAACAGCTCGAAACAAATACGAGAGATATTTGCGTGATACGGTGATCAAAACCTTCGGGAGGTTATATAATGAATTTTTACCGACCAAAATACATGACGTGTAAGAAAACGGAGTCCGGAGAGCACACGAGGTGCCCACGAGGTAGCGGGGGGGGGGGGCGCCCTCCACCCTCGTGTCCTTCCCGGACTGGTTCTTATTTTCCTATCTTTCTAAATATTCCAAAATGGAAGAAAATTGCCATTAGAACTGTTTTGGAGTCGGTTTACTTATGTATTCCTCCGGGGTTACCTATTCCTTTTCGGAGTCTGAAACGTTCCAGAAAGTGTCCCTTATGTATTCCTCCGGGGTTACGGTTTCAATAACATTGGTTTCAACATTTATAGGATTACCTGAGATATAATGTTTAATTCTTTGACCGTTCACCACCTTCGGATTTGTGCCTTCGAAGTTGTTGATTTTTATGGCACCGGAACGATAGACCTCCTCGATAACGTAAGGACCTTCCCATTTAGAGAGAAGTTTTCCTGCAAAAAATCTTAAACGAGAGTTGTATAGCAATACATAATCACCTACATTAAACTCACGCTTTTGTATTCTTTTGTCATGCCATCTTTTAACTTTTCCTTTAAATAATTTGGCATTCTCGTAGGCTTGGGTTCTCCATTCATCTAGTGAGCTAATGTCAAATAACCTCTTCTCACCGGCAGGTTTGAAATCATAATTGAGTTCTTTAATAGCCCAATAAGCCTTATGTTCTAGTTCGAGAGGTAAGTGACATGCTTTTCCATAAACCATTTTATACCGAGACATACCCATAGGATTTTTATATGCAGTTCTATAGGCCCATAATGCATCATCAAGTTTCTTGGACCAATTCTTTCTAGATCTATTAACGGTCTTTTGCAAAATTAATTTGAGTTCTCTATTACTCAATTCTACTTGACCACTAGACTGTGGGTGATAAGGAGATGCAATTCCATGATTAACATCATACTTAGCAAGCATTTTACGAAAAGCACCGTGAATAAAATGTGAACCACCATTACTCATTAAATATCTAGGGACTCCAAACCTTGGAAAAAATAACTTCTTTAAGCATCTTAATAGAGGTGTTATGATCAACACTACTAGTTGGAATAGCTTCTACCCACTTAGTAACGTAATCGACATCAACTTAAATATGTGTGTATCCATTAGAGGCGGGAAAAGGTCCCATATAATCAAAGCCCCAAACATCAAATGGTTCAATAACAAGTGAATAATTCATAGGCATTTCTTGACGTCTACTAATATTACCAATTCTTTGACATTCATCACAAGATAAAACAAACTTACGGGCATCCTTGAAGAGAGTAGGCCAATAAAAACCGGATTGCAATACCTTATGTGCAGTTCTATCTCTAGCGTGGTGTCCTCCATAAGCCTCGGAATGACACTTGCGTAGGATCTGTTCCTGTTCATGCTTAGGTACACAACGTCTAATAACACCATCTACTCCTTCTTTATAAACATGTGGGTCATCCCAAAAGTAATGCCTCAAATCATAGAATTTTTTTTCTTTTGTTGGTATGTGAAACTAGGTGGTATAAATTTAGCAACAATATAATTAGCATAATCAGCATACCATGGAGTAGTACGAGAAGCATTTATGACATTTAATTGTTCATCAGGAAAGCTATCATCAATAGGTAGTGGGTCATCAAGCACATTTTCTAACCTAGACAAGTTGTCTGCAACGGGGTTCTCAACTCCCTTTCTATCAACAATATGCAAATCAAATTCTTGTAGCAAGAGAACCCATCTAATAAGTCTAGGTTTAGCATCTTTCTTTTCCATAAGGTATTTAATAGCAGCATGATCCATGTGAATAGTTACTTTAGAATCAACAATATATGGTCTAAACTTATCACAAGAAAATACAACCGCTAGGAATTCCTTTTCAGTAGTAGCATAATTTCTCTGAGCATTGTCTAGAGTTTTACTAGCATATTGAATAACATTTAATTTCTTATCAACTCTTTGCCCTAGAACAGCACCTACAACATAATCACTAGCGTCACACATAATTTCAAAGGGTAAATTCCAATCAGGTGGCTGAACAATAGGTGCAGTGATCAATGCTTTCTTAAGTATTTCAAATGCTTCTACAAAATCATCATCAAAGACAAATGGTATATATTTTTGTAATAAATTAGTCAGAGTCTGAGAAATTTTTGAGAAGTCCTTAATGAACCTCCTATAGAAACCGGCATGACCAAGGAAACTTCTTATACCTTTGATGTCCTTGGGACATGGCATCTTTTCAATAGCATCAACCTTGGCTTTATCAACCTCAATACCTCTTTCAGAAACTTTATGCCCCAAGACAATACCTTCATTAACCATAAAGTGACACTTTTCCCAATTCAAGACAAGATTAGTTTCTTCACATCTCCGCAAAACTCGGTCAAGGTTGCTTAAGCAATCATCAAAAGAGGATCCATAGACGGAAAAATCGTCCATGAAAACCTCACAAATCTTTTCACAAAAGTCAGAGAATATAGCCATCATGCATCTTTGGAAGGTAGCTGGTGCATTACATAAACCAAAAGGCATACGTCTATAAGCAAAAGTACCAAAAGGGCAAGTAAAAGTAGTCTTTGATTGATCATTGGCTAACACAGGTATTTGAGAGAAACCAGAATAACCATCTAGAAAGAAAAAATGTGTATGTTTGGATAATCTTTCTAGCATTTGATCAATAAAAGGTAAGGGGTAATGATCTTTTTTAGTAGCCTTATTTAATTTGCAGAAATCAATTACCATCCTATAACCTGTAATAATTCTTTTCGGGATCAACTCATCTTTATCATTAGGAACGACAGTAATACCTCCCTTCTTAGGGACACAATGGATAGGACTTACCCACTGACTATCAGCAACGGGATAAATTATACCTGCCTCAAAAAGCTTTAGTATCTCCTTTCTTACCACTTCCTTCATCTTAGGATTCAGCCGTCGTTGATGATCACGAACTGGTTTGGCATCTTCCTCCAAATTTATTTTGTGTTGACACAGAGTGGGACTAATGCCCTTAAGATCATCAAGAGTATATCCAATAGCAGCACGGTGCTTCTTCAGAGTTTTCAATAATCTCTCTTCTTCATGCTCTGAAAGGTTAGCACTAATAATAACAGGATATATCTTTTTCTCATCAAGATAAGCATATTTAAGAGTATCAGGTAACGGTTTAAGCTCAAACACGGGATCACCCTTGGGTGGAGGAGGATCCCCTAGGATTTCTATAGGCAAATTGTGTTTCAGGATGGGTTCCTGTTTAAAGAATACTTCATCTATTTCCCTTCTTTCATTCATAAACATATCATTTTCATGGTCTAGCAAATATTGTTCTAAAGGATCACTAGGAGGTACGACAATAGAAGCAAGACCAATAATTTCATCTTTACTAGACAATTCCTCTTCACGGTGTTGTCTACGAAATTTAGAGAAATTAAATTCATGAGACATATCACCTAAACCAATAATAACAACATCCTTTTTGCAATCTATCTTAGCATTAAATGTGTTCAAGAAGGGTCAACCAAATATAATGGGACAAAAGCTATCTTCTGGGGAACCAAGAACAAGAAAATCAGCAGGATATTTAGTTTTCCCACACAAGACTTCAACATCTCTAACAATTCCCATTGGTGAAATAGTATCTCTGTTGGCAAGTTTAATTGTGACATCAATATCTTCTAAGTCAGCAGGTGCATCTTGATAACCCACAAGTATAGGGGATCGCAACAGTTTTTGATAAGTAAGAGTGTCAAACCCAACGAGGAGCTAAAGGCAGAACAAATATTCCCTCAAGTTCTACCGACCACCGATACAACTCTATGCATGCCTGATGTTCGCTTTACCTAGAACAAGTATGAAACTAGAAGTACTTTGTAGGTGTTGTTGGATAGGTTTGTAAGATAATAAAGATTGCGTAAATAAAATATAGGGGCTGATTAGGTAAAGACACAACTAAATTAGTTTTAGTAAAGAGCTTTTTGTTACGAGAAAGTTATTTGTCCCTAGGCAATCGATAACTAGACCGGTAATCATTATTGCAATTTTATATGAGGGAGAGCATAAGCTAACATACTTTCTCTACTTGGATTATATGCACTTATGATTGGAACTCTAGCAAGCATCCGCAACTACTAAAGATCATTAAGGTAAAACCCAACCATAGCATTAACACATCAAGTCCTCTTTATCCCATACGCAACAACCCCCTTACTCAGGTTTGTGTTTCAGTCACTCACGCAACCCACTATAAGAGAATCATAAACGTATTTCAACACCCTACAGCGGGAATCCCTCACGCTTGCACGACACGGAGAGCACCATATGACAACACCAATAATAAAACATGCAACTCAAACCAATCACGATCATCAAATAACCCATAGGACAAAACAGATCTACTCAAACATCATAGGATAGCCATACATCATTGGGAAATAATATATAGCGTTGAGCACCATGTTTAAGTAGAGATTACAGCGGGTAAGAGAGAGGTTACACCGCTGCATAGAGGGGGGAGGAGTTGGTGATGATGGTGGTGAAGTTGTTGGTGAAGATTGCGGTGATGATGATGGCCCCCGGTGGCACTCCGGTGCCACCGGAAGCAAGGGGAGAGAGCCCCCTTCTTCTTCTTCTTCTTCCTTGATCTCCTCCCTAGATGGGAGAAGGGTTTCCCCTCTGGTCCATGGCCTCCATGGCGTGGGAGGGCCGAGAGCTCCTCCGAGATTGGATCTGTCTCTCTGTCGTTTCTGCGTTCTGTTCCGCTGCCCTTTCACCGTTTCTTTTATATCCGGAGATCCGTAACTCCGATTGGGTTGAAACCTTCGCCTAGATATTTTTCCAAAAAATAGCTTTCTTGCGGCGAAAGTAGAGCATCAACCGCCTTACGGGTGGCCCACGAGGGTGGGGGGCGTGCCTGCCTATAGTGGCCATGGGCCCCACCCTCGTGGCCACCTCGGGCACCGTCTCGCATTGATTTTCTTCCCAAAAATCACAAATATTCCAAAATAATTCTCCGTCCATTTTTATCCCGTTTGGATTCTACTTCAAGCCTACTAATAAAGCAATCATGTCTTTTCAAAATAACATGGCCAAAGAAAGCTATCCCTACAAAATCATATAGTCTAGCTATGCTTCATCTTCACCACACAAAGTATTCACATCATGCACAACCCTGATGACAAGCCAAGCAATTGTTTCATACTTTTGACGTTCTCAAACCTTTTCAACTTTCATGCAATACATGAGCGTGAGCCATGGGCATAGCACTATAGGTGGAATAGAATGGTGGTTGTGGAGAAGACAAAAAGAGAAGATAGTCTCACATCAACTAGGCATATCAACAGGCTATGGAGATGCCCATCAATAGATATCAATGTGAGTGAGTAGGGATTGCCATACAGCGGATGCACTAAGAGCTATAAGTGTATGAAAGCTCAGACTGAAACTAAGTGGGTGTGCATCCAACTTGCTTGCTCATGAAGACCTCGGGCATTTGAGGAAGCCCATCATCGGAATATACAAGCCAAGTTCTATAATGAAAATTCCCACTAGTATATGAAAGTGATAACTCAAGAGACTCTCTATATGAAGAACATGGTGCTACTTTGAAGCACAAGTGTGGTAAAAGGATAGTAACATTGCCCCTTCTCTCTTTTTCTCTTATTTTTTTGTTTTTTTGGTGGGCTTCTTTGGCCTCTTTTTTTATTCTCTGTGGATTGTCGCCCTAGAGTTTCACTGAGAGACTGAACTTGCAATAACATTAAATTTAATTATTCTAGAACGCGCTCCTTGCCACTAGCGAACAACTATGCCTGCACATCATAGACGGCTAATACGCTAAGCTGAATCACTAACATTATGCGTCTCGCTCAAACAGGTAATTCACATATCAGGCTGGTGTGAGTGCCCTGTCGGTGTTCAAGAAGAGCGTCCATACCTTTATTTCGCCTGCGATTTCTGTGTGGTAGTCTTGTTCGTCGCGTCCAGGAGACTAGAATGGCGGTGCTGTACGTCACGGTGCGATGATTGCAGGGTAAGTACGTAGGGTATGAGATAGACCAGAACGCAAGGGGACAAGCTTCCACAGAAGTTTTATCACAGGTTTCTGGTTGCCAATACGCTATCAGAAGAGAAGGGTGAAACACCACGCTAAATAAGGTCTTAGGCAGTTTGAATGAAATTCATTTAGAAACTAAGATAATGGTGTCTTATGGGTTAACAGAGCGATGACTCTTCCCTTGATACTACCACTTTTGAGCTTTTGTATGGAGACAGACGAAGCGCTGCCATCTAGAACGACAGGGACCTCATGTATCAGGATGCATCCTAACTCGCGTCAATGAACTTGTTACTATTGTTGTTCGTGTTCGCTCCTATCAACGACTAAAACACCATTCTTGATGTAAGGTTATTAGCATATGACAGCCCCGAGATCGCAAAGGGAGAGAGACGGCTATTGGTTACGACAAGGCGTCGGTTTTACAAAGGAGGAGATATAACATTATCCGTAACAGTTGCCTACGCTTTGCTTCCCAGCGCAGCAAGTAGAGTCCCTATTCGACAACGTAGACGCAAAGCTCATTGGCACTTCATTGGAGTGCGAGTTAATACGTTGCTGTAACAGTCCGGCCAAAGTTAGGGGTAGTGTGACGTAAGTGTGCCGGCGTGTCCCGGAGCGAAGTGTTCCAAAACGCACCCAACGCGCTACGTGACAATCATCATGCAACTACACGAAAGAACTTGACATGCGGAGGATACAAGCCAATATTCAATCAACACGTTAAACAGAGGACCTACTTTTGGAATTCAACAGAGACGTGTTCTGCAATCGCTAACATTTTCGCACTTACATTCCCCCCGTAGGGTTGACATTGATGATGCAGCGGCGCGCAGTATGTGTCTTCGGCCATTGCAAGGCGGGTTTCTCCTCCGAATACACCATGAAAGAATTTGAATACAGGATAGGTTGCCCGACCCTCAAAATAAGTTCCACATTCCACATAGAGAGAAGATGAATATTTCCACAAATCTAAATCTGACATGACAAGGGCTTGGCAATCATGACGAGCCGCGTCTTCAGAATTCAACGTAGCACATGTGACCGCCCAGGTTGATTTATTCACCGACTATCTAGTTATTCTTTGAACACTAGGCACCCTGCAGTTCTATAACGCGAGGCAGGTCTCTTTTCTTGAACATCTTGCCAAAGCAGAGATCGTGCTCCCGTCTTCTATTGACGACGTGGGGAGGTATGTCTCATAATTCAATTTCAGCGGCGATATCAGAGGTCAATGAAGGCGTCGACCCACGTCGCGCTTGGCCGTTCACTGATTACGGGCCGCTTGGGACGAGCAGTTTTTACCAGGAGCTCTCTACAATGGCAGGGCACATATGAGTAAGCCGCATAGTGTCCGCGGTCCCCCTCAGCAGACAAGACATATATACTAGGACGAAGAGAAGCGAGGTGAGTGTGGACACTTATCATCCTTCAACACACCTTGAAATGAGAAGATTTCCACGCCCGTCCAGATTTGGCCTCCTTTGCTCATCTGACTGGGTAGATCCGCACGACGGGCGAAGACTTCCGAACCTCCGCGTTCCAGCGCCCAAGTGTCCCGTCGAGGAATTTCCCACACATGAAGCCTCGAACGTTTCGGGGGAAATTTCGGTCACCTCACCCACCTAGGCGGATCCGGGACGTTGCAAGCGAGCGCAAGAGCATGCATGTGCGGATGGTCTCGACTCCGTCTCAGCAGGAGGGACACACACATTCGCATGAGAAGGGCCGGGAGCAACGCAGCGCAGATACCTTTGCCCGAATCACCCTGAGCATCGCAAGGGGTTTGCGGAGGCCGTAGCCTAGCTGCGTGGTTGGCACGACGGGCTGCTAAGGAGCGAGGGCAAATATCCCAGCCGCCAACGACCGCAGATTTCCCATATGAAAGGGTAACGTGCGATTTCCTCTTAACCCGTGTAGCAGTTCTTCCTCCGCGAGATCGGTGTGTTGGACACGGCGGTCGCTCATTCCTCCATCAGACCAGGCCCGGCTAGGTGTACTGCAGCATCTGCGCCATGCCCGAGCTGGGGATCTAGAGTGTTCGCTTATCTTACCTAATGGAGTCATGGCTATTTTCCGAGGCGACTCTGGCCACCCCGACTTCATCTCAAAATACTCGGCGTTTATCGTCATGGGCACGCAGGCGCGCTGATATGTACCTCACGCATACAGCTCCTCACTGGTCCGTGCTTGGATGGATGGAAACAGAGCTCGATGATGTCAGGGAGAGCGCTGGAGAGGTGAGAGTAGACGGACCCGACCGAGACAGAGAGCTGCTGAGAGCGGAGTGCGGTTAGGGAATGGGCGCACAGTGAGGATGATAAAAAAATAGTGCACGCACGCCCATACTACCGATGGTTCACACTCTTTTGAGAGTGAGAGGGAGGGCCGCGCGGTGTAAGAGCGCATACATATGCTGTGAGGTCTGGCAAGTCTCGGGGTGGTTCTTACATCACGAGCCAGCGTGACCTGCACGCTTGCGCATGAAAGTCCGCGCAGCTACAAGCGCGGTCCCACGAGTTCCGATTTGGACTTCACCGATCGCGGCTCACCTCCTTGGCCAAGAGAACTCGGCTCCGTCGTTCCTGGTTCATCACAATCCGTTCACGGCCTCTGCATGTAATACGCAGAGATGGTGAGGGCGCGAAGGACTCCAAGACAGGTCAGAGAAATGTAGAGAGCATTAAGTACAGTGGGCTAGGTATAATCCTCCTCAGTAAACGCTCAAATCTCTAATGGTAGTCCAGGTCATGTGGCGGCTCATTGTGACATTGGTTTTGGCTTGATCAACGACGCCATGCATGCGTGTTGTGGCCCAGGCCCGCGGGATTCCCTGATGCCAACAACCTCGGGCTTTCACTTGTGTGGAGAGTTTGAATTCAAGCAATTCGCGGGCTTCAATACAATACCCCCAGACTTATGCACAGGACCCTGAAGCGAGTAGCCTTCTTTGCAAACGACAGCATGGCACACAGGCTTGCACAGATGGCATGGACTAGGTAGCCTCCATTACTAGAGCAGAACAACGAGCGGCCGTAGTATTCAACGAAGCTAACTCTCCAGGAACGACAGAGATCAGGAATACTGAAAGGAGGACCGCTTGAGGACCCGACAGGATTCTGCGAGAAAGTGCAACAGCGCGGTAAGTCCTCTGTTTGTCACGCCGTCTACACAGCTGGAGGACAGCATAATTGCCTCTCTCATAGTGCTCTATGAACGGCCCTTAAGTAGGCGATCATAAGCTTCACGGTCAACCGCGAGCTCCGACTGGCGTATTCAGGGACAAGGAGATCCACCGAAGCATAGACCCGTTCCGCCGACACAAAGATCGGCTGTCCGGATCCTTTTGCCCGAAGGCCCCACCGCACAGACGCTCTCCTTCTCGATAGATGCAGAGTGCTGGCAGCATGACGCGTAAAGACGCTGAGATGACTCCGGCTCCTTATACGGTGCCGGAGAAGACCAAGAAGGCCAAGGGAACCCGAAAGAGTTCCCGACGCCAGGCGTCATCGGACTCACCGTCTGATGACTCTACGGCACACTCCTCCCCCGAAGACGAGGAGGAATAAGATGCTCCCCCTCCAGGCAGGGAGACAAGAAAAGGAAGGCCGCCCCAACTGGGGGGCCGAAGGGTCCAAGAAGGGAAGGACTCTCCTTCCGGACAGTTCCACCACCGCCATCGAAGGCGAAGACGAGTGGTTGCCCAGGGCCAAGCCCCTGGGGAGGTCGTAAGTATTCGGATACCAGAGTAACTCATAGCATTCCTTTGTCGCACTGCTTTCCCTAACGCCGAATATGATTATGCAGGCCGCCACGAGCCCGTATCGATGTATCGTCGGACGGCTCCCTGGGCTGTCGGATATGGATAGCGATCCACTTCCCGACCGCCACCTCCCCTCATCCTGCCGACGACGCCGAGGTGTTGTCTCAAGAGGCACCAAATCGAGGGGAGACAGTCCCGGAGGCGCCTCAAGGCGACCTTCCGGACTCTGGGAACCGAGGGGACGGGGCCCCTGAGAGCTCCGAGTTCGTCCCTCAGCCGAACACCGCGCCGGAACCTCTAGCGGTTCCAGGCTCGGGCAGGCGGCCTCCTTCTAAAAGGGGAAAGACGCCTGTGCCGGTGACCTCTGTCCATCCAGAGGCGCCAGACAATCTGCCGGAAGCGCTTCGCAGCGCTTCCATCGACGAGGAGCACCGCACTATCATGAGTGCGATGATCCAGAAGGTTCAGTCCGCCAAGAGCGGATTGACTGAAGCCTGTGCCAGCCTTCTAACAGGCTTTGAGGTAAGTGTTTTAAAATGTAGTAGAAATATTACCGCATAGATAGTAGCCCCTGATGCTTTGTTTGGTGTTCACAAGGAAAAGCCGAACAGAGGATCAAATAATATCGCAGGAGTCTAATATAAGTATGTCAATATGCATATGCAGGCTTCGCTGCTGGCGTCCGCTGCACTAACTGCGGAGGTCGCCGTACTGAAGCAGGACCTCGAGGGGTCCAGGAAAGAGCTCTACCTTGCCAAGAGGCAGCTCGAGGAGAACAAGGGTAAGTAATACCCTGACTTGTGTATATAAAAGAGGACGCGATTGCAAAAATGACAGGATCATCGTATGTTTGCCAGGGGCCACGACCGAGGTGGCGACCCTGAAGCAAGCGCTGACCAAGGCCGAAGATACAGTGGCCAAGGAGCGCACCGAGCAAGAGAAGCATGAGGCTCGGGTGGGCGAGGTGCAGCAAGAGCTCTAGGCTCTTGTGGCGAAGCACGAGGCGTTGGAGCTTGACTCCAAGATGCGGGAGTCTGAGCTTGCTGCGGCCCTCGAGAGTGTAAAAAGTGCCAAGGCCGAAGCCCAAAAGGCCCTCCAAGAGATCGACGCGATGAAGAAGATAGCGGCGGGTAAGGCTTTCTATATGCAAAGCACGCATGTAAAAGTAAATTACCGATTACTTACCCGGATCCGAAGCTCTTCAGGAGCATTCGCAGATTTGCCCCGTAGTGTGTCCGATGCCGCACAATTTTACCAGGTCGAGGACGGAAGCTCGACGGAGAAGCTGTTCTGGTCTCAGTATGCTGAGGCTGAACATCCGGTGCCAATGAGCGACCAGCTGAAGTAGATGGTTGAGCTACATAAGGCGGCCGATCAGGCCATGAAGAGCTTTATAGTCCGGCTGTGGCCTGGCAACGCCCTTCCGAACATCTTCTTTGGCCTGGTGAGGTGGCTTGTGGATGCCTGCCCGCGGCTGGAGGTCATCAAGCGATCTGTCTGCATTGAAGGTGCACGCCGGGCTTTCGCCCGTGTGAAATTGCAGTGGGTCAAGCTAGACGCTGTGAAGCTGATCAAGGAGGGGCCTCCAGAGGGCAAGGAGCACCGCCACCCCGAGATGTACTACGAGGGTGTTCTGCCGGGTGCCCGACTCATCACGGACGAGTGTTCAAAAGATGTAATATTTGAATAAACTTGCTCGTGTGATTCTGTATGATGAAAACTTGTTTCATATGCGCTATGCAACGCTTGTGTGAATTTAAAATATTACCTTCTGTTTGGCCGTTTATCCAATCTGAGAGATGGCTAGTCCTCGGCTTCTGCCCCCATGCCACGAGTGCTGGGGTGTTCGGGATAAACCTGAGCACTCTTGTTCCCATATTTGGGTCCTTCGAGGGAGGTGCTCAGCACAACGAATAAGGCAACCGGACTAATAATGCTTTATCACTCTCACTAAGCCATAGAATTCTATAATTTTAAATTTCAGCGAAGCCCCTGGTATTCGGAAGGCCGAATTCAGGGCGCGATACACGCCTATAAGCCGGACAGGGCCGGCCCCTCGCCCTAAGTGGCATAAGTCTTTAGGGACTCGAAAAACCTCGCTGAACAGCGACCAGTCTCTCGCCTTATCATGACAGTCAGTTTTAGCTTTCTCTACTGAGGTGCTGAACCCAGCAGAACCGGGGCACAATCGCAGTAGTTCTCCTAGAGCTACCTTAGACGATAGAGCGGAACGTAAGGTACCAAAACATAGGAGCCGGGCAAACCCAACATTTGACCAAAGACATGATTCGGAGCTGATGCATATAATGCTATAAGTTCGGGGTGCTGCACTTGTGAAAGTGTACAAACTTTTCACACCGCATTGTGGGGCACGTAAGCCCCTGGTGTATTGGCCGTACCAGAGTGTACAGTTGCAAGGCGTCGTTAATGAACACATACACACACAAAGACACACACACACACACACACACACATATATATATATAACAAGAATGCAATAATAGTCGTAATGTCATGCATTGTTTATTAAAAGATTGCGTTAAAGCAGATTGATCCAGATAGTGCGATAAGCAAAGAGTAGGACTATGTCCCTTCCAAGGGCAAGCTGATGAATGATATTAAATTGAATATTTCACTCGTTACTGTAATCAACCTGGGAATTCCATGGTATAACGCAGCTTTCTGCCTCCTTGGTTGTTGCATCATGTGTTCGGTAATGGTGCTTCCGTACAATGTTTCCAGAGATTAAGGTCCTGAAAGGAAAATAAAAATAACCGAATGGGAAGCCCCTAGTGCGGTTTAGGCCGTGTCTTGGGGCGTGCCGCAGTTGTGCCCCCCTCCCCACCTGTGCCCATGGTATTTTTAATGCGTAATTATGGACGCGCGACACGAGTTTCGCCGCTGGGCTGGGATTGGGGTGGCCGCCGTATTGCTACGCGAGCTCAGATTGCGCCAGGCGGTCTATTTTCCGATTGCCCCGAGCGCGCTTGAAGGTGTCCGGGCTGTGAAGCGCCGAACTGGTTGATTGCCTTGAGAGGCTGCTTTGCGTTTCTGCTGCGAGGGTTGCGGTGTGCTCCTCTGTTCGGAGAGAGCGCTCTGTGTTTCCATTGACTGTAATAACTCCGCGAGGTCCTGGCATCTTGAGCTCGAGGTATGCATAATGCGGTACCGCATTGAATCTAGCAAATGCGGTTTGCCCGAGCAGCGCGTGATAACCACTTCGGAACGGGACTATATCGAAGATTAAATCTTCACTTTGGAAGTTATCCGGGGATCCGAAGACCACTTCCAGTGTAATTGAGCCTGTGCAATGGGCCTCTACACCTGGAATGACGCCCTTAAAGGTCGTTTTTGTGGGTTTCATCCTTGAGGGGTTTATACCCATTTTGCACACTGTGTCCTGATAAAGTAGGTTCAGGCCGCTGCCGCCGTCCATAAGGACTCGAGTGAGGTGAAATCCGTTGATGATTGGGTCTAGGACTAGTGCGGCGAATCCGCCATGACGGATACTAGTGGGGTGGTCCCTGCGATTGAAGGTGATCGGACAGGAGGACCAAGGGTTGAACTTTGGGGCGACTGGCTCCAACGCATATGCATCCCTGAGCGCACGCTTCCGCTCCCTCTTGGGGATGTGGGTTGCATATACAATGTTCACCGTCCGCACTTGCGGGGGAAACCTCTTCTGTCCTCCAGTGTGCGGCTGCTGGGGCTCCTCCTCGTCATCGCTATGCGGCTCCTTGTCCTTGTTTTTGGCAATTAACTTGCCGGCCTGCTTGAACACCCAACAATACCTGTTGGTGTGATTGGCTGGCTTGTCTGGGGTGTCGTGTATTTGACACGAGCGATCGAGTATACGGTCCAAGCTGGACGGACCCGGCATACTTTGTTTGAATGGCTTTTTCCGCTGACCGGGTTTAGAGCCTTTGAATCCGGCATTGACTACCGTATCCTCAGTATTTTCGCTGTTAATGCGGCGCTTATGCTTGTTGCGACGTGACCTGCTATTGCTGTCCTTAGTATCCAAGGTACCATGGTTCTTTGATATGTTATTACTGCGAGCCAGCTAGCTGTCTTCTCTCGCACAAAAGCGGGTCATGAGCATCGTGAGAGCTGCCATAGATTTCGGCTTTTCTTGACCAAGGTGCTGGGCTAGCCACTCGTCTCGGATGTTGTGCTTGAAAGCCGCTAAGGCCTCCGCATCCGGACAGTCGATGATTTGATTTTTCTTTGTAAGGAACCGAGTCCAGAATTGCCTGGCCGACTCTTCTGGCTGCTGAATTATGTGGCTCAAATCATCGGCGTCTGGTGCTCGCACATAAGTGCCCTGAAAGTTGTCGAGGAATGCGGCTTCCAGATCTTCCCAACAGCTAATGGAGTCCGCTGGCAAGCTGTTAAGCCAATGCTGCGCTGGTCCTTTGAGCTTTAGTGGGAGGTATTTGATGGCGTGTAAGTCATCGCCGCGGGCCATGTGGATGTGGAGGAGGAAGTCCTCAATCCATACTGCGGGATCTGTTGTGCCGTCGTATGATTCAATATTTACATGTTTGAAACCTTCTGGGAATTGATGTTCCATTACTTCGTCTGTGAAGCATAAGGGGTGTGCGGCGCCTCTGTATTGGGCTATATCGCGACGCAGCTCGAATGGGTCGTGCCCGCTATGTTCGGCCCGGCCGGATTTGCTTTTACTGTATTCGGCGTGACGTTTGTCGTCTCACAGAGTGGTGCGCCCTCGTGATCCGTAGATCGATCTTGAATGCTTTTCCTTGTCCTCCAATATGTCTCGCAGGTCTGGCGTATCTCCCCATGGCTTTTTATTTGAATCGCGTTGGGGTGGAGGCTGAGCTTTTGGCTGGAATGCCTCTCTATCGCGGCCACGAGGTGGCCGATCAGCCGTATCATATGCTTCTTCCTCCAGTCGGGGTAGTAACCTGCGCCTTGGGTAAATCTTGGAGGGGCGCTCGAGTTTATATTCCTCAGCCGCGAGGACTTCAGTCCATTTGTCAGCTAGCAGATATTGATCAGCTTGAAGCTGTTGCTGCTTTTTCTTCAGGCTATTTGCCATGGCCATAAGCCGGCGCTTGAAGCGCTCTTGTTCGACGGGATCCTCTGGTATGGCGAATTCATCGTCGCCGAGGCTTGCCTCGTCTTCGGAGGGGGGCACGTGATTGTCATCCTCCTCTGTGTCTGCCGCTCTCTCAGGAGGGCTGGCTCCTCCATCCTCCTGCTCTAAATCTTGCTGGAGGGTTTGTTGTTTTCTTCGGCACTATTCGGAGTGTTATTATCTCCTGTGCCGGTATCACCACTTTTGCTTTGGCGGGACATAGAGCGGCGCCGCTGAAGTCGGCATTTGGGTTGCTTCTTGGAGGGGTCATACTCCGCTATCCCGTCGCCATTGCCTTCTTTGGGTGTATCCACCATGTATATGTCATATGACGAGGTGGCTTTCCAGTGCCCTATAGGTGCCGGTTCATGTTATTCTCCTACATCGTCGTCCATACCGTCGATGTCTTCGGAGTCGAAGTCGAGCATGTCGGTTAAATCATCGACAGTGGCTACGAAGTGGGTGGTGGGTGGGCATCGAATTTCTTCGTCGTCCGCATCCCAATCCTGTTGGCCATAATCCGGCCAGGGCTCTCCTGACAAAGAGAGGGTCCTTAGTGAATTCAGAATGTCGCCGAAGGGCGAGTGCTGAAAGATATCCACGGCGGTGAATTCCATGATCGGCGCCCAATCGGATTCGATTGGCAGGGGCACGGATGGTTCAGAGTCCGGAGGAGAGTCCGGCACCTTGGAGTCACGTGCTGCGCAGAGGGTTAGGCTGGTGTTCGGCTCTATCGCCGTTGAGACTGCAGCCCCTGAGGCGGTGTCTAACCACCCGTCCTCGACTGGCGTAGTTGGCTCCGAGCTAAGGGCCGGAGCTGATGCGGGCGCAGCCTCTGGGGTACTATTCGGCGGCAGAGCTAGGTCATACCCACCGCGACAGTGCGGCGTGCCCAGCTGTGGCTCGAATCCGTCGAAGATCAAGTCTCCGTGGATGTCGGCCGTGTAGTTCAAACTTCCAAATCTGACCTGACGTCCAGGGGCGTAGCTTTCAATCTGCTCTAGATGGCCAAGCGAATTAGCCCGCAGTGCAAAGCCGCCGAATACGAAGACCTGTCCGGGGAGAGAAGTCTCACCCTGGACCGCATCGCTATTGATGATAGTAGGAGCCATCAAGCCTAACGGCGACGACACAGAGGAACTCTCAATGAAAGCACCAATGTCGGTGTCAAAACCGGAGGATCTCGGGTAGGGGGTCCCGAACTGTGCGTCTAGGAGGATGGTAACAGGAGGCAGGGGACACGATGTTTTACCCAGGTTCGGGCCCTCTTGATGGAGGTAAAACTCTACGTCCTGCTTGATTGATATTGATGATATGAGTAGTACAAGAGTAGATCTACCACGAGGTCAGAGAGTCTAAACCCTAGAAGCTAGCCTATGGTATGATTGTATGTTATGGTTGTTGTCCTACAGACTAAAACCTTTCAGTTTATATAGACACCAGAGAGGGTTAGGGTTACACAAGGTCGGTTATAAAGGGGGAGATATCCATATCCTTATTGCCTAGCTTGCCTTCCATGCCAAGTAGAGTCCCATCCGGACACGAGAAGAAGTCTTCAATCTTGTATCTTCATAGTCTAACAGTCCGGCGAATGGAGATAGTCCGGCTGTCTGGAGACCCCCTTATCCAGGACTCCCTCACTTATGATGATGCTAGTACCTTGCTTGATAATGATGATGTGCCACTTGGTGAATTTCTTGATAGACAAATTGCTAGAGTTATACAACATGATGTTGTTGAATTTGATGATGAGCTTGAAACTGAATCTCCTGAAACACCTGCTAGAACTAGCCTTCCTAGATATGAATTGCCTAATATACCGGAAGGTTATGTTATGAGTGAAGAAGCAACTAGAAATATTCTTGCTTGTAATGACAGAGATGATCTAGAGAAATTACTACAAAAGTATAAATAAAAATCTCTGAATGCTAGAATGAATTGTGATCCTAAGTTTGCTACTTCACCTATCTTTATTGATGATAAGGATTATGAATTCTCTGTCGACCCAAAGCTAATTACTCTGGTTGAATCTGATCCTTTCCATGGTTATAAAACTGAAACTGTTGTGGCACATCTTACTAAGTTGAATGACATAGCCACCCTTTTTACACATGATGAGAAAACTTGTTATTACTTATTCTCAAATTATTTACTTTCTCATTAAAGGGTGATTGTCGGTGTCAAAACTGGCGGATCTCGGGTGGGGGGTCCCAAACTATGCGTCAAAGGCGGATGGTAACAGGAGGCAGGGGACACGATGTTTTACCCAGGTTCGGGCCCTCTTGATGGAGGTAAAACCCTACGTCCTGCTTGATTTATTCTTGATAATATGAGTAGTACAAGAGTTGATCTACCATGAGATCGGAGAGGCTAAACCCTACAAGCTAGCCTATGGTATGATTGTATGTTGTCCTACGGACTAAACCCCTCCGGTTTATATAGACACCGGAAGGGGCTAAGGTTACACAAGGTCGGTTACAAAGGAGGAGATATACATATCCGTATTGCCTAGCTTGCCTTCCATGCCAAGTAGAGTCCCATCCGGACACGAGACGAAGTCTTCAATCTTGTATCTTCATAGTCCAATAGTCCGGCCAAAGGATATAGTCCGGCTGTCCGGAGACCCCCAAATCCAGGACTCCCTCAGTAGCCCCTGAACCAGGCTTCAATGACGATGAGTCCGGCGCGCAGTGTTGTCTTCGGCATTGCAAGGCGGGTTCCTCCTCCGAATACACCAGGAAAGAATTTGAATACAAGATAGTGTCCGACCCTGCAAAATAAGTTCCGCATACCACCGTAGAGAGAATAATATTTCCACAAATCTAATCTGCTGAAACGTTTTGGCAGCATGACATCACGCCATGGCTCGGTAATTATTCGAACCGTTCTTCTTTAACCAGCCCCGCACATAACGCGAGGCAGTTTCTTGACACGTCTTGTCAAAGCAGAGATTGTGTTCCCCTTATTACGGGATTGTCATCAATACGGACATGGGTAACCCAACTACGCCATCAATTATTGCGCTTGGGGGATAAGCGAGTTTTATCAGGCTAGTGGGGGCGCATAGTTTAGTCCTCCCTTATAAAGGGATAAGATCTCACCTTTTTCTACCCATGCCTTCTTCCTCCTTGCTCATACATTCTCGCGCACTCGAGCTCCAGCGCCCAAGTCCGCATCCTTCTCCTCAACTCTCTCCAAAACATGTCCGGAGCGGGAGGCAAGTGGATGGCCTCCTCCGTCACGGAGGGACACATCAAAAAGCTACATGGAGCTGGATACTTAGCCGCGGATATCACGCACCGGCTGCCAGCCACGGGACAGGTCGTCCCTACCCCGGAACCTCACGAAAGGGTGGTTTTTCTCCCCCACTTCATCCGCGGACTGGGGTTTCCCCTCCATCCATTCGTCCGCGGCCTCATGTTCTATTATGGGATGGACTTTCATTACCTGGCCCTGAATTTCATCCTCAACATCTCGGCGTTCATCGTCGTGTGCGAGGCTTTCCTCTGCATCCGGCCCCACTTCGGCCTGTGGCTGAAGACCTTCAATATCAAGCCGAAGGTGGTGGGCGGCCAACAAGCGGAATGCGGCGGAGCCATGGTGGGCAAAATGCCCAACGTTATATTGCTCGAGGGCTCCTTCGTGGAGAGCATAAAGGGGTGGCAATCAGGGTGGTTCTACATCACCGAGCTGCGCGACACCAACTGGGTGGTGTCCCCCGAGTTTCGATCCGGAATCCCCACGTGGCTGACTTCCTGGAAGGAGAAGGGCCTGTCCTAGGGTTCATCGGTGGAGCTAGACGGACTCCAGAAGTGTATCCGGAACATGACAAGCAACAAACTTAAGCTTGTCAACATCGTCCAAGTCATGCTCTTCCGCCGGATCCTCTCGTGTCAACAACGGGATTTCAACTTATGGGAGTTCGACCCGGCCCGGCACCAGACTCTAAGCGAGCTCTTCGACACGATGCATAAAGACGTCTGGAGGGTGCTGTTCAAGGGCGCCGAGGTCCCTCCTTCTCTTACCGGGGACCGCGGGCTAAGGGCGAAGCGTTCTGTGAATCCGGTAAGTTCTGTACATCTGATAGGGCGTTTATTTCCCATAGCTTAACCATGTGCGGGGTCTGAGCTCCCATGCCTTCGACAGGACTGGGTGGAGACATCGGAGCAGATCAACTGTCCGACCCCTCTTCCCGAAGACCCTGCGGACGCTCTCCTGATGGAGATGCGGACCCCGACTCCTTATGAGGTGCCGGATAAGACCAAGAAGAAGGCCAAGGGAACCCGAAAGAGTTCCCGATGCCAGGTGGTATCGGACTCATCGTCCGATAACTACGAGATGCAATCCTCCCATGAAAACAAGGAGAAGGAAGACGAAGACTCTCCCCCTCCAGCCGGGGGAGACAAGAAAAGGAAGGCTGCCCCAACCGGGGTGGCCGAAGGGTCCAAGAAGGGAAGGACTCTCCTTCCGGACTGTTCCACCACCATCGCCGACGGCGAAGACGAGTGGCTGCTCAGGGCCAAGCCCCTGGCGAAGTCATAAGTATTCGGATACCAGAGTAACTCATAGCATACCTTTGTCGCACTGCTTCTCCTAACGTCGAATATGATTATGCAGTCCGTCCCAAGCTTGTATCCATGTATCATCGTCGGACGGTTCCTTGGACTCGTCGGACATGAATAGTGATACACTTCCAACCGCCACCTCTCCTTGCCCTACGGACAATGCTGAGGTACTGTCTTAGGGGGCACCGAGCCGGGGGGAGACAGTCCCGAAGGCGCCTCAAGGCGACCTTCCAGACTCCAGGAGCAAAGGGAGCAAGGCTCCCGGGGGCTCTAAGTTCGGCTCTCAGCCGAACACCGCGCCGGAACCTCCAGTGGTTCCGGACTCGGGCAGGCGGCCCCCTTCCAAAAGGGGCAAGACGCCCGTGCCGGTGACCTCTGTCCATCTAGAGGCACCGGACAACCTGCTGGGAGTGCTTCGCGGCGCTTCCATCGACGAAGAACACATCACTATTATGAGTGCGGTGATCAAGAAGGTTCAGTCCGCCAAGAGCGGACTGACTGAAGCCTGTGCCAGCCTTCTAACAGGCTTTGAGGTATGTATTTAAAATATAGGATAAATATTACCGCATAGACAGTAGCCCCTGATGCTCTGTTTGGTGTTCACAAAGAAAAGTCGAATAGAGGATCAAATAATATATGCTGGAGTCTAATATAAGTATGTCTGTATGTGTATGCAGGCTTCGCTGCTGACCTCTACCGCACTGACTGCGGAGGTCGCCGCACTAAAGCAGGACCTTGAAGGGTACGAGAAAGAGCTCGGTCCTGCCAAGAGGCAGCTCGAGGAGAACAAAGGTAAGTAATACCTTGTCTATATATAAAAAAGAAAATGTGGTTGCGAAATGACAGGATCATCATGAATGTGCCACGGGCCACGACCGAAGTGGCGACCCTGAAGCAAGTGCTGTCCGAGGCCGAAGACAAAGCGGCCAAGGTGCGCACCGAGCGGGAGAAACAAGAGGCACAGGTGGGCGAGGTGCAACAAGAGCTCCAGGCTCTCGTGAAGAAGCACGAGGCTTTGGAGCTTGACTCGAAGACGCGAGAGTCCAAGCTTGCCGCGGCCCTCAAGAGCACAAAGCATGCCAAGGCCAAAGCCCAAAAGGCCCTCCAGGAGATAGAGGTGATGAGGAGGATAGCGGCGGGTAAGGCATTCAACATGCAAAGCAAGCATGTGAAAGTAAATTACTTGTTACTTACCCGAGTCCGGAGCTCTCCAGGAGCATTCACATATTTGCCCCGTAGCGTATCGGATGCCGCGAAATTTTACCAGGCCAAGGAGGGAAGCTCGACGGAGAAGTTGTTCTGGTCTCAGTATACTGGGACCGAACACCCGATGCCTATGAGCGACCAGCTGAAGCAATTGGTCGATCTGCACAAGGCGGCTGAACAGGCCATGAAGGGCTTTATAGTCCGGATATGGCCTGGCGACTCCCTTCCCAACAGCTACTTCAGCCTGGTGAGGCGGCTTGTGGATGCCTGCCCACGGCTGGAAGTCATCAAGCGGTCTGTCTGTATAGAAGGTGCCTGCCGGGCTTTTGCCCGTGCAAAGGTGCAGTGTGCCAAGATGGACGCTGAGAAACTGGTGAAGGAGGGGCCGCCGCAGGGCAAGGAGCATCGCCACCCCGAAATGCATTATGAGGCTGTCCTGAAGGGTGCCCGTCTTGTGGTGGACGAGTGTGCAAAAGATGTAATTTTTGAATGAACTTGCTCGTGTGATCCTGTATTATGAAAACTTGTTCATATGTGCTATGCAACGCTTGTTTGAATTTAAAATATTACCTTCTGTGCGGCTGTTTATCAAATCTGGGAGATGGCCAGTCGTCGGCTTCTGCCCCCATGCCACGAGTGCTGGGGTGTTCGGGATAAACCTGAGCACTCTTTTTCCCATTGTTGGGTCCTTCGAGGGAGGTGCTCAGCACAACGAACAAGGCAACCAGACTATAATGCTTTATCACTCTCACTTAGCCATAGAATTCTACAATTTTAAATTTTGGTGAAGCCCCTAGTATTCGGAAGGCCGAATTCGGGGCGCTATACACGCCTTAAGCCGGACATAGCTGACTCCTCGCTCTAAGCGGCATAAGTCTTTAGGGACTCGAAACCTCTCGGACAGCGACCAGCTCTCGCCTTATCATGACAGTCAGTTTTAGCTTTCTCTAATGAGGTGCTTAGCCCAGTTGAACCGGGGCACAATCGCAGTAGTTCTCCCAGTGCTACCTTAGCCGATATAGTGAAACGTAAGGTACCAAAACATGGGGGCCGGGCAAACCCAACTACTGACCCAAGACATGATTCGGAGCTGATGCATATAATGCTATAAGTTCGGGGTGCCGCACTGTTGAAAGTGTTCGGACTTCTCACGCTGTATTATGGGGTATGCTTAAGCCCCTGGCGTATTGGTCGTACCAAAGTGTACGGGTGTTGAATGTCATGAATGAACATATATATAAAGATATATAAGAGGAATAGAGAATGCGATAATATTCTAGTGCTATGCATTGTTTCTTCAAAAAGGTGCGTAAAGCAGAATGATACAAGTTGTGCGATAAGCAAAAAGTAGGACTATTTGACATGTCCCCTCCAAGGGCAAGCTGAGGAATGGTATTTAAAGCAGGTATTTCACTCGTTGTCAGAGACCACCTAGGAGTTCCGTGGTGCGACGTAGCTTTCCGCCTCCTTGGTTGTTGCATCGTGTGTCTGGCAACCGTACTGCTGGACGGGGTTTCCAGAGATTAAAGTCCTGAAAGAGAGAAAAATAACAAAGCGGGAAGCCCCTCGTGCGGTTGAGCCGCACCTTGGGGCGTGCCGTAGTCGTGCCCCCCTCCCCACCTGTGCCCATGGTATTTTTAATACGTAATTATGTACGCGTG
Organism: Triticum urartu; assembly: GCF_003073215.2. Classification (NCBI taxonomy): domain Eukaryota; kingdom Viridiplantae; phylum Streptophyta; class Magnoliopsida; order Poales; family Poaceae; genus Triticum; species Triticum urartu. Next base: position 413,704,822 of record NC_053026.1, on the reverse strand, counting down.
GCACGGATTTCACCATCTGGCTGGTGGGTGGGGGCCGCATTGCTATGCGAGCTCGGAACGTGCCAGGCGGTCTTGTTGTCGATTACTCCGGGCGTGCTTGAAGGTGTCCGGGTCTTGAACCGCCGAACTGGTGGATTGCCTTAAGAGGCTGCTTTGCGCTTCTACTGCGAGGGCCGCAGTGTGCTCCTCTGTACGGAGAGAGCGCTCTGTGTTTCCATTGACTGTGATGACCCCCCGAGGTCCTGGCATCTTGAGCTTGAGATATGCATAGTGCGGTACTGCATTGAATCTCGCAAATGCGGTTCGCCTGAGCAGTGCATGATAGCCGCTGCGGAACGGGACTATATCGAAGATTAACTCCTCGCTTCGAAAGTTATCCGGGGATCCGAAGACCACTTCCAGTGTGACTGAGCCTGTGCAATGGGCCTCTACACGTGGTATGACGCCTTTGAAGGTCGTTTTTGTGGGTTTGATCCTTGAGGGGTCTATACCCATTTTGCACACTGTGTCCTGATAAAGCAGGTTCAGGCTACTGCCGCCATCCATAAGGACTCGAGTGAGGTTAAATCCGTCAATGATTGGGTCTAGGACTAGTGCAGCGAATCCGCCATGATGGATACTAGTGGGGTGGTCCCTACGATCGAAGGTGATCGGACAAGAGGACCATGGGTTGAACTTTGGGGCGACTGGCTCCAACGCATATACGTCCCTTAGCGCACGCTTCCGCTCCCTCTTGGGGATGTGGGTTGTGTATATCATGTTCACCGTCCGCACTTCTGGGGGGAACCTCTTGTGTCCTCCGGTGTTCGGCTGACGGGGCTCCTCCTCGTCATCGCTATGTGACCGCTTATCTTTGTTTTCGGCATTTAGCTTGCCGGCCTGCTTGAACACCCAACAATCCCTGTTGGTGTGGTTGGCTGGCTTGTCGGGGGTGCCGTGTATTTGACACGAGCGGTCGAGTATACGGTCCAAACTGGACGGGCCCGGAGTGCTTCTTTTGAATGTCTTTTTCCGCTGACCGGGTTTAGAGCCTTTGAATCCTGCATTGACTGTTGTATCCTTGGTATTGTCGCTGTTAATGCGGCGCTTGTGTTTGATGCGATGTGACCTGCCATTGCCATCCTTGGTATCTGAAGTACCATGGTTCTTTGATATGTTATTGCTGCGAGCCAGTCAGCTGTCTTCTCCCGCGCAGAAGCGGGTCATGAGTGTCCCGAGGGCTGCCATAGATTTCGGCTTTTCCTGGCCAAGGTGCCGGGCAAGCCACTCGTCGTGGATGTTGTGCTTAAAAGCTGCTAGGGCCTCTGCATCCGGACAGTCGACGATTTGATTTTTCTTTGTTAGGAACCGTGTCCAGAATTGCCTGGCCAATTCCTCTGGCTGCTGAATTATGTGGCTCAAGTCATCGGCATCTGGTGGTCGCACATAAGTGCCCTCGAAGTTGTCAAGGAATGCGGCTTCCATATCTTCCCAACAGCCAATGGATTCTGCTGGCAGGCTGTTGAGCCAATGCCGAGCTGGTCCTTTGAGTTTAAGTGGGAGGTATTTGATGGCGTGTAGATCGTCACCGCGGGCCATGTGGATGTGCAGGAGGAAGTCCTCGATCCATACCGCAGGATCTATTGTGCCGTCGTATGATTCTATATTTACGAGTTTGAAACCCTCTGGGATTTGATGATCCATTACTTCGTCTGTGAAGCATAGGGGGTGTGCGGCGCCTCTGTACTGGGCTATATCGCGACGCAGCTCAAATGAGTCTTGCCCGCTGTGTTCGGCCCGGGCGGACTTACTTTTACTGTATCCGGTGTGACGGTTATCCTCTCGCATAGTGGCGAGCCCTCGCGATCCGTAGATCGATCTTGTGTGTTTTGCTTTGTCCTCCTATACGTCTCGCAGGTCTGGCGCATTTCCCCATCCCTTGACATTTTTATTTGAGTGGTGTCGGGGTGCGGGCTGAACTTTTGGTTGGAATGCCTCTTTGTCGCGGCCACGAGGTGGCCGATCAGCCGCATCATACGCTGGAGATGTAGGTTTTGGTGCTTCCTCCTCCAGTCGGGGTAGCAACCGCGCTTTGGGTAACTCTTGGAGGGGCGTTTGAGTTTATATTCCTCGGCCGCAAGGACTTCAGTCCATCTGTCAGCTAGCAAATCTTGATCAGCTTGAAGCTGTTGTTGCTTTTTCTTAAGGCTATTTGCCATGGCTATAAGCCGGCGCTTGAAGCGCTCTTGTTCTACGTGATCCTCAGGCATCACGAATTCGTCATCGTCGAGGCGATGTTTGAGTGGTGTCGGGGTGCGGGCTGAACTTTTGGTTGGAATGCCTCTTTGTCGCGGCCACGAGGTGGCCGATCAGCCGCATCATACGCTGGAGATGTAGGTTTTGGTGCTTCCTCCTCCAGTCGGGGTAGCAACCTGCGCTTTGGGTAACTCTTGGAGGGGCGTTTGAGTTTATATTCCTCGGCCGCAAGGACTTCAGTCCATCTGTCAGCTAGCAAATCTTGATCAGCTTGAAGCTGCTGTTGCTTTTTCTTAAGGCTATTTGCCATGGCTATAAGCCGGCGCTTGAAGCGCTCTTGTTCGACGTGATCCTCAGGCATCACGAATTCGTCATCGTCGAGGCTTGCCTCGTCTTCGAAGGGAGGCATGTAATTATCATCCTCCGCCTCTCCAACTGCCGCTCTCTCGGGAGGGCTGGCTTCTCCATCCTCCTGCCCTAAATCTTGCTGGAGGGGATTGTTGTCGTCTTCGGCACTGTCCGGAGTGCTATTATCTCCTGTGCCGGTGTCACCACTTCCATTGTCCCGTCGCCATTGCCTTCTTTGGGTGTGTCCACCATATATATGTCATGTGACGAGGTGGCTGTCCAGTGCCCTGTGGGCAGTGGTTCTTGTTCGCCTCCTGCATCATCGTCCATGCCGTCGATGTCTTCAGAGTCGAAGTCGAGCATGTTGGTCAAATCGTCGACAGTGGCTACAAAGTGGGTGGTGGGTGGGCGGCGAATTTCTTCGTCATCCGCATACCAATCCTGCCGGACATAGTTCGGCTAGGACTCTCCTGACAAGGAGAGAGACCTTAATGAGTTGAGTATGTCGCCGAAGGGCGAGTGCTGAAAAATATCTGCGGAGGTAAACTCCATGATCAGCGCCCAGTCGAATTCGATAGGTACGGGCGCAGGCGGTTCGGAGTCTGTGGCCGGGGAAGAATCCGGTAGTTCGGCATCATGGCTCCCGTGAAAGGTAAGGTCAATATTCGGCTGGATCGCCGATGAGAGTGCGGCCTCCATGGCGGGGTCCATCCACCCGTCCATGGATGGCGCAACTAGCTCCAAATTGAGGGTCGGAGCGGTTGCCGGCGCGATCTCCTGAACACTGCCCGATGGCAGAGCTAAATCATGCTCATCGTGACCGTGTGGCGCACTAGGAAGGGGCTCGAATCCGTCGAAGATCAAGTCTCCGCGGATATCAGCCGTGTAGTTTAAGCTTCCAAACCTGACCTGGTGGCCAGGGGCGTAACTCTCGATCTGCTCCAGATGGCCAAGCGAGTTGGCCCGTAGTGCGAAGCCGCTGAACACAAAGATCTGTCCGGGGAGAAAAGTCTCACCCTGAACTGCATCGCTATCGATGATTGAAGGAGCCATCAAGCCTAATGATGATGACATAGAGGAACTCTCAATGAAAGCACCAATGTCGGTGTCAAAACCGGTGTATCTCGGGTAGGGGGTCCCGAACTGTGCGTCTAAGGCGGATGGTAACATGAGGCAGGGGACACGATGTTTTACCCAGGTTCGGGCCCTCTTGATGGAGGTAAAACACTACGTCCTGCTTGATTTATTCTTGATAATATGAGTAGTACAAGAGTTGATCTACCACGAAATCGGAGAGGCTAAACCCTAGAAGCTAGCCTATGGTATGATTGTATGGTGTCCTACGGACTAAACCCCTCCGGTTTATATAGACACCGGAAGGGGCTAGGGTTACACAAGGTCGGTTACAAAGGAGGAGATATACATATCTATATTGCCTAGCTTGCCTTCCACGCCAAGTAGAGTCCCATCCGGACACGGGACGAAGTCTTCAATCTTGTATCTTCATAGTCAACAGTCCAGCCAAAGGATATAGTCCGGCTGTCCGGAGACCCCCTAATCCAGGACTCCCTCAGTGATGCTAAAGCTTGGTACAATACTCTTGCTCCTGGTTGTGTGCGTAGTCCCTACGATATGGTTTATTACTTCTCTGAAAAATATTTCCCTGCTCATATGAAACAAGCTGCCTTATAGGAAATATTTAACTTTGTGCAAACTAAATAAGAGAGTCTCCCACAAGCTTGGGGGAGGCTTTGCCAGTTACTTAATGATTTGCCTGATCATCCTCTTAAGAAAAATGAAATACTTGATATATTCTATAATGGACTAACCGCTGCTTCTAGGGACTTCCCAGATAGTTGTGCTGGTTGTGTTTTCAGGGAACAAACTATTGCTCAAGATGAAGAATTATTGAATAACATATTGAAAAATTATGATGATTGGACTATTCCTGAACCACCGCCTAAACCCACTCCGATGAAGAGGGGTATATTATATATCAGTCCTGAAGATATGCAAGAGGCAAAGAAATCTATGAAGGAAAAAGGTATTAAAGCTGAGGATGTTAAAATTTTACCTTCTATTGAAGAAATACATGGGCTTAATACACTACCAATGCCTAAGGTGGTGGAGGTAAATTCTCTTATGAAGTTCAATGATAATGATAATCCTCACAATATGCATCCTAGGCAATGCCTTTATGAGTTTGAAAACTACATTAGAAAACAAGATCACTTCAATGAAAATGTTATGAAACAATTGCAATATAATTCTGATATGATAGCTCGCTTGAGTGACTTGTTATTTAGAATATCAAATGATGTTAGAGGTGTTGGAAAACATGCTTCTATGGTTCAAACTTAGTTATAACAAGTTGCTAAATCTCAAAAAGAATTGCTTGATGAAATGAATCATAATATGGATGACTTTGCTATTAGAGTTGCAACTAGAGGAGGCAAAATGACTCAGGAACCACTTTATCCTGAGGGACACCCTAAAAGAATTGAACAATATTCACAAAGAAACAACACTAGTGCACCTAGTCCTTCTAGAAAGAAAAAGAAAAAGAAAAATGATAGGACTTTGCACACTTCTAGTGAACCTGAAATAGAAAAACCTCCTGATAATGATAATGAAATTTCTATCTCTGATGCTGAAACTCAATCTAGTAATGAACACTCACCTAATGATAATGAAAAAGACAATGATGAGGTTCATGAAGACTCTCAACCAACCAATGATAAAGAACTAGATAATGATGTTGAGATAGAACCACCTGTTGTTCTTGATAACCCACAACCTAAAAATAAAAGATATGACAAAAGAGACTTCATTGCTACAAAACACGACAAAGAAAGAGAACCATGGGTTCAAAAACCTATGCCTTTTCCACCTAAGTCAACTAAAAAGAATGATGATGAAGAATTTGAGCGCTTTGCTGAAATGTTGAGGCCTCCGCCCCGAGAGCCTGTGTGAGTTACCACGCCGACTACTACCCTCCAGGCTACTGATTCACTACCAACTTAGGCCAAAAGCCTAAGCTTGGGGGAGTACGTGTTTCTCACCGACATTATATTCATGTTCATATATCATTCCATTTGTTGGTGCTCACACTTTTTCATTGTATCATCCATGATTAGATCTATTTTTCTTTCTTTCTTCTTGTGTTTGAAAAACTTTAGAAAAACCAAAAAATTAGTTGTAGTAATTTACTTTCTATGCATGCTCAGTAGTAGTACAAAAAAGAAAATCCAAAAAGATTTCCATGTTCTTCTTTTGCTTGTTGGGAGCTTTCCCATGTAAATAGTTTTTCTCGTTTTTATTTTTATTTGCTTGTTAAAGAAAACCAAAAACTCCAAAAATATTTTAGTGTGTTTCTCCGAAATTCTTTTCTTTTATTCGAGTTGTACCAAGGAGAAGACCACGATGAAAATGTTGAGTGGCTCTCATATGAATAATTGTTGAACTAATAAAGAGCCCATTTTACCTTGTCTTCTCCTATTGAATAAAATGTTTGAAGATTCTAGCTTAGTCCATGGCACTCTTGCACTATTATTATTTTCTTATCATTCGGTCATGGAAGTGAAAGGCAATAATGACGATATTCGATGAGCTGGCCGTGGCAAAGAGAAACTGGTATGAACTCGACTTGTCTTGTCTGTGTAAATATGCTTAACCTAGTGCCCATGATTCAGCCCATTATGATTAAACATCTTTGTAATGACAATTAGAGATTATAGTTTCTCATGCCATGCATAAGTAGCTGGGAGTGGATAATGATTTATCTTGGATATCAACATAGCGTTAAGATGATTGTGATGTAGTATGATGATATGGTATCCTCCTCTGAATGTTCAAGTGGCTTGACTTGGTACATGTTCATGCATGTAGTTGAATCAAAACCAACATAGCCTCTATAATGTTTATGTTCATGGTGTTCATATCCTACTCATGCTAGTGTCCAATGTTACTTATGCATAATTCCTGGTTATGATCGTTGTTGCTCTCTAGCTGGCCGCTTCCCAATCTTAAATTGCTAGCCTTCGCCTGTACTAAGTGGGAATTCTACTTGTACATCAAAAACCTTGAACCCAAAGTTATTCCAACTGAGTCCACCATACCTACCTATATACGGTATTACACTGCCGTCCTAAGTAAATTTGCATGTGCCACCTCTAAAAACTTCTAAAAAATTATCCGTTTTGTGTGCCTGGATCGTTCATGGAACGACAGGAGGTGGTTAATATCTTCCGTGCTAAGCATGTTATCCTCAGGTCGAGTGTTTATTCACTCACTATCGCACGAGGAAATGGGCGGTAATAGGGATGCCCAGTCCCAAACTACAAAATACAAAAGAGTTGATCTCTTAAATAATCAAACAAAAACTCCCAATGGAGTCAAAACCTTTACTTTCCGCTTGGGAACCGCCACTAGCATGCTTAGCATGGAAAATGTTGATAACTGATGGTCGTGAAGTGAATTATAAGGGTGCATGTCTCAAAATATCATTTATCTCTGTTTTAAAAATTGAGATCTGGCACCTTTGCAAATCACTGCTTCCCTCTGCGAAGGGGCTATCAATTTACTTTTATGTTGTGTCATCACCTTCTATAAACAAGTGCCAGAAACTGAATAGAGCACATCGGTCATGATTTATGCATTGTGTAGAGCTAATTTTGGGTGCATCATGACTGGATCTTTTCTACCATGAATTACAATGTTTAGTCAATGCTTGAACTTTGGAGGTGCTCTGCATTTATGTTTTACGGTCTCAGAAAGGGCTAGCGAGATACCATTATTGTCATATTATATCATGGTTGTTTTGACAACATGTTGCCGTTTGAGATATCTTATTATTGCTCGCTAGCTGATTATGTCATTGATATGAATCATTATAATCTTTAAGAGTTATTGTTGACATGGTTAGTTATAATGTTGGCTGAAAACCTATGTGTTGTTTAAGCTTATTTATGCAAACAAGAGCAAAAGAGTTCGTAAAAGTTTTTCTTTCTCACTTTCAGTTTATCAACTGAATTGCTTGAGGACAAGCAAAGGTTTAAGCTTGGGGGAGTTGATACGTCTCCAACACATCTATTTTTTCTCACGCTTTTCCTCTTGTTTTGGACTCTAATTTGCATGATTTGAATGAAACTAACCCCGGACTGACGCTGTTTTCAGCAGAACTACCATGGTGTTGTGTTTGTGCAGAAATAAAAGTTCTCGGAATGGAACGAAACTCTTTGAGGATTTTTTATACCAATAATAAGAATTTCTGGAGCCAAGACCCACCGGAGAGGGGCCCCTGGGTGGGCACAACCCACCAGGGCGCGCCCCCTCTCCTGGTGTGCCCAGGTGGGTTGTACCCACCTGGTGGCCCCGCTGATGACCCCCATGATACTATAAATTCACATTATTCCAGAAAAAAAATCAGGGAGAAAGACCACTCATACAACATTCGGTCATCATTGGTCAGGTTCTAACTGTCTTTGACCTAAACTTCCTCCAGTTATAAAGTGGGCTAGGAGCTTTGTACGCATGTTGCCCATCTTTGAGATCATGCAAATTCCAAGGGAGTTCATTTTCAAGTCCTTTCAAGCCGGTTATTCTCTCCAAAAGATCTTGGGAAGTTACTTTCCCATACTCAACTATGGGAAACAAGTTGGTTCATCGCCTTTCTCTTGTCCATAAGTCTGTTATTGCTCTAAGAAGGCCTCCAGTTGCTCGTGCTCTCTGTTTTGACTCTGCAATTGAGGATTGTTCTATGGGCACGTTTTTCTGTCTGATGTGAAAATGAATGCTTTCAGTTTCAGTGCTGCTCCTGCCAAACATCCGACTCCTGATCGCAAAACAAGGACCGTGGTTGTTGACTCTAATGTGAGGCACAGTGCTCGGCTCTCTGCTCTGTGGAATTGTTTCAAGCACTCCTCCCCGGTCAGGCCTGCTTTCATGAAGAAACCCTCAACAAAGCCCACTAAGAAGCGCAAGGTGCAGCCAAATGATCAGCCAACACCCATGTGTCTACCTGATGGACCTCATGCTGTTGTTCCACCTCCTACTCCCATTGTTGTTATCCAATGTGTTGGTGGACACCTTGGCATTGCCCCTGAGAAGTTGACCAAGGAGAAGCTTAATGCTACATCCCGCAAGTCTATGTTTGCTTCTTCCAGTTTCAATGATAGTTAAATTATTGCATTGTTGGGGTTTATGGTTAACCCTTGTGAAAACCATTTATCTTAGGATTTGTTTTCTGTCTTGTCTAAACTTTTATTTGGCTATAAGGTTGAACTGGCTCTGTCATTACATGGTAGCCTTTTGTTGTTGCATTTATTATGGTCTGTAATGAATCAATACAACTTTAGGCACTGGAAAGTTTTATGTTGGAACGTACGTGGTCTGAATTCTGATGAACGGCAACGGACAGTCCGTCAGAAAATTGATGAAAGTGCTTGTTCGGTGGTTTGTTTGCAAGAAACTAAATATGAGATCATAGATCAATGTTATATTCATAAATTCTATCCAAGACGTTTTGATCATTTTATTTATGCGCCCTCAACTAGAGTGTCTGGTGGTATGATCATGTTGTGGAACTCTGCTATCTTTTCTGGCACGCTCATTCACTCTGCTAACTATGGTATTATTGTGGTGTTTAAGTCCAATCACAACTTTGGCTTTTGGATGCTTTTCATAGTTTATGGGCCCTGTCAAAACCCAGCACGAGAGGACTTTATTAACTGGCTGCATGATCTAGTTATTCCTGCTGAAGGTAACTGGCTCTTGTTGGGAGATTTCAACTTTTTATGCTCTATGGAAAACAGGAATAAACTTGGAGGAAATGTAAATGATATGTTCATTTTTAATTAAGTCATTGGGCAACTTGGCTTAATTGAACTTCCTCTCAAGGTCATAAGATATACTTGGTTAAATATGCAAAATGTGCCCCTCGAGCAGATTGATTGGTTCTTTACAACTGTATCTTGGACCTCTTGTTATCCTAACACTATGGTTTTGCCCTTGGCCAGGACAAATTCTGATCATGTGCCTTGTGTTGTGCAAATCAAAACTACCATCCCTAAAGCCAAGGGTTTTCGTTTTGAAAATTATTGGGCTAACTTACTTGTTTTTCTTGAATGTGTCAGAGAAACTTGGAGCAAACCAGTTGTAACATCCCAAATTTTCAATTTGGAATGTTATACACTAGATCATCATTGCATATCATATTTATTGCATTTTGGTTGATCCTAGAAATTTCACGCAACTCAAGGACCCTCGGAGAGAGTTGGGGATTTCGTTATTTTCATATTTGAGTTGTCTCAAATTTTGAAAATAGGATCATTTGATTTTATTTATTTTATCTTCAATTATTTCTATTACAAAAATATGAGAGAGGGAATAAAATGACTTTCCCAAAATAAAGAAATATTGAGGATTTAATAAAAAAAGATTTATTTTGGTTTTATTTGCTATTTTATTTGAATTTAGGAAAAATGCGTGTTTTTCAAAATTGCATTTAGGCCCCAAATAAATGTTCATCCTGTTCGGCTTGATTTTAGGAGTCGGGGAAAATTTATTTCGGGATTTTTGGAGTCCGTTTAGTATTCCTTTTGTTTTTTTTCTGAGCGTAACTTTATTTAAAAAAAACTGAACCGACCTACGGGCCGTGTTAGGCCCGGACTCCTCCGGCCTCAGCCTTTATAAGCCGCCGGCCCGCCCCGGGCTGAAACCCTAGCGCCCAGCCGCCGCCCCGCCGCCGCGCTGCACGGCCGCCCCGCGTAGCCGCCGCCGACCGCTGCCGTCCCGCCGCCCTAGCACCGCCGCCACCCGCCGGATCCGTGCCGGAGGTAGACCTCGCCGCCGCCGGTTTTTCCCGAAAAACCGTCCGGTTTTTCCGATGGTTTTGTTCGTTTTTTTAAGTTTCGGTTTTTTTAAAATAGATCGGTTTTTCGGTTTATTTAAATAGAGAGCGCTCGCTCATTCGTTCGTTTTAACGAACGTTCATCGTTTTTCTTTTTCTCGGAAAAAATTCGCGATTTTCCAGATCGCGATTTCTCATCCGATTTTCGTTTTAGTCTAACTTTTCGCTCGTTTATCGGAATCAGGCGATTCAAGTGCCTGGAGTTTCGTCTCGAAACCCTCTTTCCGTTTAACCAACTTAAACAAGTTTTTGCCCCTGTAAAAATTACCCTAGATCCAGAATAGTAAACGAAGCTTGTTTCTTTTGCCGTTTGCTTTTCGTTGCTTCGTTCGATTTGATTCTTTTTGCCAACCGGAGTTCTTAAGTTGAACTTTCTGGTTAGATCTCTTATTTGAGTTTTACTTGTGCATTAGTTAAGTACTTATTTGGATGCTTGTTTGTTTGCAATAGAGTACCCGGAGTACGCCGCTTGCTACTTCGAATCGCTAGGTTTCTCGGATCATCAGCAAGGCAAGTAACACTTTGATCATGCTTTCCAACTACCCAGTTTTATTGCATTAGATCTATCCTCACACATTGCATGATTAGGATCTAATTAAATTGTGGGTTTGGGAAGTAGTTGAGGTAGTACCTATTACCTGTTATTATCAAACCTTTGGGAGTTTCTTTTACGTTTGCTTATTATGCCATGCTATGCTAGTAGACGTGGATTGGGTGAGTGTATCCATGACAGATGTGAGATTGTTAATTAATGGTTTACTTAAGGTGGCAACTTAAATACACATCTGGGTGGATTGAGGCACCTGGGTATTCCAGCGATTGCCTGTTTTTCTTTATGGACCGCCACCCAGGCTCAAAGGGATCATGAGATTATTCATGCTAGAAACTTCCGTGTGCAGCCACAAGCTATTATGGGCTCTAGCGTAGTTGACTAAGTTGTGCGAACTCTTATAGTGGTAGACTAGCAGATGTAGGGGATGTAGGTTGGTACGGTCTACCCGTTCGTAAGGTGCTAGCGCTTCTGAAAGACTATGTCTTGGTCATCCGTTTCTCAAACACCATGTAGTGCGAGAATCCCAACGGAGGAGATCGAGTCTTGTGGGGAAAAGTGCGCAAACCTCTGCAGAGTGTATAATCTAATCATGGTTAGCCGTGTCCCCGGTTATGGACATCTTGAGTATCTAGTACCTGGATTATCATGTGAATCTCAACATGTTACTCTAAAATTAATTCTGTTGGGTTTTTTTAATGATGATGCTTAATTGGGATTGAGAATGCTGTCAACCATTCTCAATGCTTAACAATCACCATGATAGTTAAATAAAATTTATTCCTTTGCAGTAGGGGAAAATTGGCTTTACGCAAAACTGTAACCATAGAGCTTTCCACCAGCCAAATATGCATATAGAATAGCCTGATTATTCCATTACTCTCTATGTGTTACTTTGCAAGCATATTCCATGTGCTGACCCGTTTCGGGCTGCAATGTTAATGTTGCAGACTTTTCAGACGATGATTAAGGAGTTTTTAGGTCGTGGTTGTATACTCAGTGATGCCGTTGGAGTTGATGGACTCACTTATCTTCCAAGCCTTCCGCTGTTATCGTCATTAGATGGCCTTAAGCCATATTTATTGTAATAAGTTCTCTTTTGAGACACTCGATGTAATAAGTGTGTGATTGCTACTCTGTTATAAATCCTTCAAGTGCTGTGTGGTGTTAGCATTACTGATCCAGGGATGACACCTGAGCACAGAGATTGGACCGTTTGAGGTCTGGTCGCTACAAGATGGTATCAGAGCACACGCTGACTGTAGGACACGACCACTAAGCTAAAAGACCTAGATCACTACTCACTCTCCTCTCTTTTCTGACTTCTCATCTTTTCTACTCTTTTAGGATGGCGGATGCAAGGAACAAGTTCACTCAACCAGATGAAGATACACCCTTTGGACGTCACTTGAAGGAAGTCACTAGATACCTGAACATAGGAGTACCAAGCTTCACCGGAACCTACAACGCCACTTTACCTGAAGAAGAGCGCTGGATGATTCAAGTTCAAGTTCCAGGAAGGATGTTCATGCGAGTCATCCTCAACACTCGGCTGGATCGGAGTTCGAGGGACGTCATCGAGTTGAATGTGTGCAGAACTCGGAGGTGCCGTGCGTTCGGTACTTGATCGGTCGGATCATGAAGACGTACGACTACATCAACCGCGTTGTGCTAACGCTTCCGCTTTCGGTCTATGAGGGTACGTGGACAACACTCTCCCCTCTCGTTGCTATGCATCACCATGATCTTGCGTGTGCGTAGGATTTTTTTGGAATTACTACGTTCCCCAACAATATGGCCATCATCATCTTGTGCCTTTGATCTCCATCTCCAAAGCACCTTCATGATCACCATCGTCACCGGCTTGACACCTTGATCTTCATCGAAGCATCATTGTCGTCTCGCCAACTATTTCTTCTACGACTATCACTACCGCTTAGTGATAAAGTAAAGCAATTACATGGCGATTGCATTTCATACAATAAAGCGACAACCATATGGCTCCTGTCACCTGCCGATAACTCCGTTACAAAACATGATCATCTCATACAATAAAATTTAGCATCATGTCTTGACCATATCAGATCACAACATGCCCTGCAAAAACAAGTTAGACGTCCTCTACTTTGGTATTGCAAGTTTTACGTGGCTGCTACGGGCTGAGCAAGAACCGTTCTTACCTACGCATCAAAAACCACAACGCCGTATAGTGATTGCTTTTTGATCTTCAGAAAGAACCCTATTCATTGAATCCGATTCAACTAAAGTTGGAGAAACTAACACCCACCAGCCACCTGTGTGCGAAGCATGTCGGTAGAACCAGCCTTGCGTAAGCGTACGCGTAATGTCGGTCTGAGCTGCTTGATCCAACAATACCGCTGAATCAAGAATCAACTAGTGACGACAAGCAATATGTATATACCCACGCCCACAACTCCTTTGTGTTCTACTCATGCATATAACATCTACGCATAGACCTGGCTCGGATGCCACTGTTGGGGAACGCAGTAATTTCAAAAAAAATCCTACCCACACGCAAGATCTATCTAGGTGATGCATAGCAACGAGAGGGAAGAGTGTTGTGCATGTACCCTCGTAGACCGTAAGTGGAAGCGTTATGATAACACGGTTAATGTAGTAGAACGTCTTCACAATCCGACTGATCCTAGCACCGAAGATACAGAACCTCCGTGATCTGCACACGTTCAGCTCGGTGACGTCCCGTGAACTCTAGATCCAGCTGAGTGTTGAGAGAGAGTTTCGTCAGCACGACGGCATGATGACGGTGATGATGAAGCTACCGGCGCAGGGCTTCGCCTAAGCACTGCAACGATATGACCAAGGTGGATTATGGTGGAGGGGGGCACCGCACACAGCTAAACAATGTCAACTTGTATGTTCTAGGGTGCCCCACTACTCCCGTATATAAAGGAGCAAGGGGGGAGGCCGGCCGGCCCTTGGGGCGCCCAAGGAGGGGAGGAATCCTCCTCCTAGTAGGAGTAGGATTCATCCTTTCCTAGTCCTACTAGGAGGGGGAAGGAATGTAACATCCCAAATTTTCAATTTGGAATGTTATACATTAGATCATCAATGCATATCATATTTTATTTTGCATTTTGGTTGATCCTAGAAATTCTACGCAACTCAATGACCCACGGAGAGAGTTGGGGATTTCGTTATTTTCATATTTGAGTTTTCTCAAATTTTGAGAATAGGATCATTTGATTTTATTTATTTTATCATCAATTATTTCTATTACAAAAAAATGAGAGAGGGAATAAAATGAATTTCCCAAAATAAAGAAATATTGAGGATTTAATAATAAAATCAAATAAGATTTTATTTCGGAGTTTTTCGGTGTTTTATTTGAATTTAGGAAAAATGTGCGTTTTTCAAAATTGCATTTAGGTCCCAAATAAATGTTCACCTTGTGCGGCTTGATTTTAGAAGTCCGTGAAAATTTATTTCGGAATTTTTGGAGTCCATTTAGTATTTATTTTTATTGTTTTCTTCCGAGCAAAATATTTAAAAAAACGAACCGACGTACGAGCCGTGTCCGGATAGGACTCCGGCCCGAGGTGGCCTTTAAAAGCCGGCCCAGCCCCCGGGAGAAACCCTAGGCGCCTAGCCCCAAAGCCGCCGCCGCCACCCGCTCCCGCCTCGCGCCGCCCGTCGCCGCCGAGGTTCGTCGCGCCTCGACTTCCGTGCCATCGGTTTTTAAAAAAAAATTAGATCGGTTTTCGTCGGTTTTTTTAGATTCGTTTTTTAAATAGATCGGGTTTTCCCAGTTTATTTAAATAGCGAGCGTTTGTCCGTTCGTCCGTTCTAGCGAGCGTTCGTCGTTTTTCTTTTTCTCGGATTAAATCCGCGATTTTTCTGATCGCGATTCCTGATCCGATTTTCGTTTTAGTATAACTTTTCGCTCATTTATCGGAATCAGGCGATTCAAGCGCCTAGAGTTTCGTCTCGAAACCCTCTATCTGTTTAACCAACTTAAACAAGATTTTGCTACTGTAAAATATGCCCTAGATCCATATTACTAGAATGAAGTGTTTTCTTTCGCCGTTTGACTTTCGTTGCTTCGTTCGATTTGATTCTTTTTGCCAACCGGAGTTCTTAAGTTGAACCTTCTGGTTAGATCTCTTATTTGAGTTTTACCTGTGCATTAGATGAGTACTTATTGTATGCTTGTTTGTTTGTCTGCGATAGAATACCCGGAGTGCGCCGCCTGTTACTTCGAATCGTTAGGTTTCGCGGATCATCAGCAAGGCAAGTAACACTTTGATCATACCTTTTCTACTACCCAGTTTTCTTGCATTAGATCAATCCTCACACATTGCATGATTAGGATCTAATTAAATTTGTGGGATGGGAAGTAGATGAGGTAGTACCTATTACCTGTTTATTATCAAACCTTTGGGATTTACTTCTACGTTTGCTTATTATGCCATGCTATGCTAGTAGACGTGGATTGGGTGAGTGATATCCATGACAGATGTGAGATTGTTAATTAATGGTTTATATAAGGTGGCAACTTAAACACACATCTGGGTGGATTGAGGCACCTGGGTATTCCAGGACTTGCCTGTTTTTCTTTTGGACCGCCACCCAGGCTCAAAGGGATCATGAGACTATTCATACTAGAAACTTCCATGTGCAGCCACAAGCTATTATGGGCTCTAGCATAGTTGACTAAGTCGTGCGAACTCTTACAGTGGTAGACTAGCAGATGTAGGGGATGTAGGTGGTACGGTCTACCCGATCGTAAGGTGCTACCGCTTCTGAAAGACTATGTCTCGGTCATCCGTCTTCTCAAACACCATGTAGTGCGAGAAACCAAACGGAGGCGATCGAGTCTTGTGGGGAAAAGTGCGCAAACCACTGTAGAGTGTAATAAACTAATCATGATTAGCCGTGTCCCCGGTTATGGACATTTTGAGTATCTAGTACTTGGATTATCATGTGAATCTCAACATGTTACTCTAAATTAATTTTGTTGGGTTATGTTTAATGATGATGCTTAATTGGGATTGAGAATGTTGTCAACCATTCTCAATGTTTAACAACTACCATGATAGTTAAATAAAATTTATTCCTTTGAAGTAGGGAAAAATTGGCTTTACGCAAAACTGTAACCATAGAGCTTTCCACCAGCCAAATATGCATATAGTATAGCTATTTCATTCCATTACTCTCTATGTGTTACATTGCCAGCATATTCCATGTGTTGACCCGTTTCGGGCTACAACGTTAATGTTGCAGACTTTTCAGATGACGATTAAGGAGTTTTTAGGTCGTGGTTCTATACTCAGTGATGCCGTTGGAGTTGATGGACTCACTTATCTTCCAAGCCTTCCGCTTTTATCGTTACTAGATGGCCTTAAGCCATATTTATTGTAATAAGTTCTCTATGGAGACACTCGATGTAATAAGTGTGTGATTGCTACTCTGCTATAAATCCTCCGAGTACTGTGTGGTGTCAGCATTACTGATCCAGGGATGACATCGGAGCACAGAGATCGGACTGTTTGAGGTCTGGTCGCTACAGAGATGGTATCAGAGCACACGCTGACTATACGACACGACCACTAGGTTAGAGACCTAGATCACTATTCACTCTCTTCTCTTCTGACCTCTCATCTTTTCTACTCTTTAGGATGGCGGATGCAAGGAACAAGTTCACGCAACCGGATGAAGATACACCCTTTGGACGACACTTGAAGGAAGTCACTAGATACCTGAACATAGGAGTACCAAGCTTCACCGGAACCTACAACGCCACTTTACCTGAAGAAGAGCGCTGGATGATTCAAGTTCAAGTTCCAGGAAGGACGTTCATGCGAGTCACTGAGCCCATAGAGTTTTCTTTTGATGCACCAACTTGGAGTCTAGGAAAGAGCATGGCAGCTCACATCGCCATGGGACGCATTGGAGAAGTCTACCGAAATGATCTTAATGATACTATCTACCAGATTTGTAGGCGCCGAGATGAGCACTGGGAGATGATTAGCACCAGAAAGGATAGATCAGTTGCAGCTTTTATCCAGGAGTTAAACCAGCACATTCGACGCCAGGAGAACTAGATGTGTGCCGACATGATAGATCTGAAGAAGGCAAGGACAAGAATCAAGGAACTGGAGGTAGAGCTCAAGGCTACACGTGAAGATTATGAAGAGGAAATAGAAGTATTAGTGGAGAAGAATGACGATCTGATCAAGAAGATCGGAATATTTATGGGAGGCCCTACACCAGTAGAAGAAGACGAAGAACCCAAGGAGATTCTCCCGGAAGACTACATCATCATCGACGACACCGACTCGGATCCAGATGATAGCGATGATGACTACGTGGATGAAGCAGGAGCAGATATAATGGAGTCTGCAACCGAAGAATATTTATAGTAGACCACCTCATCAGTAGTAGTAGACCACCATGTAAATATAGTAGTCTGATCACTTTTGCGATAGTTAGATCGTTTGTATGCCCTTGTTTGATTGTTTGAATGAAGTGAATTGTTTGTTTTGCCTCATGTGCATATGGGTAGTGTTTTCTCTATAGACCCCTCTATTCTTAAATCTCATCTTTTATAAACCCTCAGATGCCTCCGAGACGTGACCCCGGATTTACCTTTCCGCCGAAGCTCACCCAGTTGATCCAGCAGCAGAACACGTTGATGCAGTTGCTAGTCCAGAATCAGAATCAGGGGAACAACAACAACAACCCACCCCCACCACCACCTGTTGATCACTTAGCCCGTTTTCTTAGGCTAAATCCGCCGGTGTTTTCCAGTAGCACCGAGCCGATAGTAGCAGATGATTGGCTCCGCAAAACAGCTAGGGAGTTGACCACAGCAGGATGCACGGATGCAGAAAAGGTGAAGTTTGCCGCACATCAGCTTGAAGGACCCGCAGCAGCATGGTGGGAGAATTTCACAACCACTTTTCCCGTAGACACTATCACGTGGGACCAGTTTCAGCAGGCTTTTCGAACTGCCCATGTTTCAGCAGGAGCTATGGCTATGAAGAAGCGAGAGTTTCGCAACTTGCGCCAAGGAGGACAGACTGTTGGCCAGTATGTGGAGGACTTTAGTAAATTAGCACGTTATGCCCCAGATGACGTTGCTATGGATGCAGCTAAGCAGGAGAAGTTTCTGGAAGGACTGAATGATGAGTTGAGCATGCAGTTGATGGTAGCAACCTTCAACAACTACCAGGAGTTGGTAGATCGTGCTCTCATGATTGAAGGAAAGCAGCGGCAGATTGAGAATCGCAAGAGGTAGTATGGACAAGGGAAGTACACTTTAGGAGCTCAGCAGAAGCCACGTTTCACCCCCAGACCGGGAGGACATTTTCAGCATACCCATGGAGGAGGTATCTCGCACAATCACAATGGCACTAAGAATGGTAATGGGAATGGAGGAGGTAACGACCAGAACCGCACCAACCCATCGACCCCAGCCAAGAGAGACCTGAGCCAAGTCACTTGCTTTAAGTGCTAGAAGACCGGACATTATGCCAATGAATGTCCTGAATCACAGAATGGAAATGGCAATGGAAGCTCTGGGAAGAAGCCGAACCCTTTCAATAGGGGACAGGTGAACCACGTTAACGTGGAGGAGGTTGAAGAGCAGCCGGATGCAGTAATCGGTAAGTTTTTGGTTAAGTCATTTACTGCACTTGTTATTTTCGATACTGGTGCATCACATTCATACATATCAAGGGGATTTGTGGATAAGTATAAACTGCCAACCCAAGCCCTTAGGTCACCCATGTTAGTAACCTCGCCTGGAGCAGAATATATGGCTAGCCTATGGTGTGATTGGTTGCCATTAAGGATTGGTAACTACGTATTTCCCTCAAACCTAATAGTGTTGGAATCACAAGGATTGGATGTGATATTAGGCATGGATTGGTTGTTGAGGTATGGTGGAAACATCGATTGCGCCAGTAAGTCGATCTTGCTTACCACCCCAGAAGGGAGAAGGATCAAGTATGTATCCCGACATGTGCCAAAGAGGACTCAAGCAAATTGTTTAATAGGAGTTGTGCAGGAAGAAGTACCAGTAGTGAAGGATTTCCTCGAAGTATTTCCAGAAGAGTTGTCAGGCATGCCACCAGATAGAGATATTGATTTTTTGATTGAGCTTTTGCCAGGCACAGGGCCAATATCAAAGAGACCATATAGGATGCCTGCAAAGGATTTGGTGGAAATTAAGAAGCAAATTAAGGAGTTACTGGATAAAGGATATATTCGCCCAAGTTCTTCACCTTGGGGATCGCCAGTACTTCAAGTGGAAAAGAAGGATGGATCGTTAAGGATGGTTGTTGATTATCGAGGTTTGAATGAAGTAACCATCAAGAACAAGTACCCACTACCAATGATCAATGATCTGTTTGATCGATTGCAAGGAGCTAAGGTATTTTCCAAGATCGATCTACGATCAGGATACCACTAGTTGCAGATTCGAGAACAGGATATACCCAAGACGGCTTTTACCACCAGGTATGGGCTGTACGAGTATACCGTTATGTCATTTGGTCTGACTAACGCACCTGCATATTTTATGAACATGATGAACAAAGTGTTTATGGAGTTCTTGGATAAGTTCGTCGTAGTGTTCATTAATGATATCCTGGTTTACTCGAAGAATGAAGAGGAGCATAAGGAGCATTTGCGTTTGGTGCTTGGTAAACTCAGAGAACATCAACTATATGCCAAGTTTAGCAAATGTGAGTTTTGGTTGACGGAAGTTGGATTTCTCGGACACGTTATATCCAGAGAAGGTATAGCGGTAGATCCCACTAAAGTTGATACCATGACCAAGTGGGAAGCGCCAACCACAGTTGGAGAGATCCAGAGTTTTCTTGGACTCGCAGTATACTACCGAAGGTTTATTGAGAATTTCTCAAAGATTGCAAAGCCTATGACGGAGTTGTTGAAGAAGGATACCAAGTTCATATGGATTGAGGAATGTGAAGCTAGTTTTCAGGAGTTGAAGAAACGTTTGGTTACCTCACCAATGTTGATTTTACCGGATCAGACCAAGGATTATGAGGTGTATTGTGACGCTTCACATCGAGGACTTGGAGCAGTTCTTATGCAGGAAGGAAGAGTTGTTTCATATGCCTCACGACAGCTTAAGCCTCATGAGTTGAATTATGCTACGCATGATTTGGAGTTAGCAGCCGTAGTGCATGCATTGAAGACTTGGAGACATTTTCTAATTGGAAACCATTGCGAGGTGTACACGGATCACAAGAGTTTGAAGTCTATTTTCACCCAAAAGGAGTTGAACCTCAGACAAAGGAGATGGTTGGAGCTCATCAAGGACTATGATATGAAATTGCATTATCACCCTCGCAAGGCTAACGTAGTAGCTGACACATTAAGCCGTAAGAGTCATGTCAACACCCTAATGACAGGAGATTTACCAAGGGAGTTAGCCGAAAATCTTCGAGAGCTATGCTTGGAAATAGTCCCGAAAGGCTACGTAGCAGCATTGGAGATTCAGTCTACGTTGATGGATAAGATCAGAGAAGCCCAAAAGACTGAAAAGGAGATTGCTTCTATTAAGGAGAAAATGAGCAAAAGAAAAGCTAAGGGATTTCATGAGGATGAGCACGATACCTTATGGTTTGAAGACCGTATCTATGTACCAAATGATTCGGAGATCAGGAAGTTAATCTTACAAGAGGCCCATGATTCACCATATTCGATTCACCCAGGAAATACCAAGATGTATTTGGATTTGAAGGATATATTCTAGTGGACCGAAATGAAGAAGGATATTGCAGAATATGTAGCAGTTTGTGATGTATGTCAGAGAGTAAAGGCAGAGCATCAGAAGCCAGCAGGATTGCTACAACCATTGCCGATACCCGAATGGAAGTGGGATAAGCTAGGCATGGACTTTATTACTGGATTACCCCAAACACGTTCAGGCTACGACTCGATATGGGTTGTAGTCGATCGTTCGACAAAGGTAGCTCATTTCATTCCCGTGAAGACTACCTATAACAGTGCAAAGTTGGCAAAGATATACATGACCAGGATTGTATGTCTACATGGAGTTTCAAGGAGCATTGTATCAGATAGAGGAACCCAATTTACCTCAAAGTTCTGGAATCAGTTGCATGAAGCTTTGGGAACCAGACTGGAGTTTAGCACAGCCTTCCATCCGCAGACAGATGGACAGACCCAGAGAGTTAATCAGATTTTGGAGGATATGCTGAGATCTTGTGCGCTAGATTACGGATCTAGTTGGGACGAGAATTTGCCGTATGCAGAGTTCTCTTACAACAACAGCTATCAATCCAGTTTGAAGATGGCCCCTTTCGAAGCTTTGTACGGAAGGAGGTGCAGGACCCCATTGTCTTGGGATGAAGTTGGAGACCGCCAGTTGTTTGGACTGGATCTGATAAAGGAGTATGAACATAAAGTGAAATTGATTCGCGATAGGCTCAAGGTAGCTCAGTCCAGGTAGAAGAGTTATGCAGATTCTAAACACAAGGAGACAGTTTACGAAGTCGGAGACGGAGTTTATCTTCGAGTATCACCACTTCGAGGAGTTAAGCACTTTGAAGTTAAGGGAAAGTTAGCGCCACGTTTTGTAGGACCATACAATGTTTTGGAGCGTATGGGAGAAGTGTCCTACAAATTGGAATTGCCCGAAGGATTGTCAGGAGGTCACGACGTGTTCCACGTTTCCCAGCTGAAGAAATGCCATGCAGAGATGGCTGAAATACCGCTGAGAGATACGGTACCACTGGAAGCAATTCAGTTGGACAGTGAATTGACCTATGAGGAGAAACCAGTTAAGATTCTAGAGTATGCCAGTCGAGTCATGCGCAGCAAAGTTATCAAGTTTTGCAAGGTTCAATGGAGCGACCACATAGAGGATGAAGCCACCTGGGAGCGAGAGGAAGATTTGCTGAAGGACCACCCTCACCTATTTTCTAGCCAACCCGAATCTCGAGGGCGAGATTCATCTTAAGGGGGGTAGGTTTGCAACATCCCAAATTTTCAATTTGGAATGTTATACACTAGATCATCATTGCATATCATATTTATTGCATTTTGGTTGATCCTAGAAATTTCACGCAACTCAAGGACCCTCGGAGAGAGCTAAGGATTTCGTTATTTTCATATTTGAGTTGTCTCAAATTTTGAAAATAGGATCATTTGATTTTATTTCTTTTATCTTCAACTATTTCTATTACAAAAATATGAGAGGGAATAAAATGACCTTCCCAAAATAAAGAAATATTGAGGATTTAATAAAAAATCAAATAAGATTTATTCTGCTTTTATTTGCTATTTTATTTGAATTTAGGAAAAATGTGCGTTTTTCAAAATTGCATTTAGGCCCCAAATAAATGTTCATCCTGTTCGGCTTGATTTTAGGAGCCGGGGAAAATTTATTTTGAGATTTTTCGAGTCCGTTTAGTATTCCTTTTGTTTTTTTTCTGAGCGTAACTTTAAAAAAACTGAACTGACCTACGGGCCGTGTTAGGCCCGGACTCCTCCGACCTCAGCCTTTATAAGCCGCCGGCCCGCCCCGGGCTGAAACCCTAGCGCCCAGCCGCCGCCCCGCCGCCGCACTACGCCGCACTGCGCCGCCGCCCCGCCGCCTCGCCGCCGCGCTGCGCCGCTGCCGCGCCGCCCTAGCACCGCCGCCGCCCGCCGGATCCGTCGCTGGAGGTAGACCTCGCCGCCGCCGGTTTTTCTCAAAAAACCGTTCGGTTTTTCTGACGGTTTTGTTCGTTTTTTTAGTTTCGGTTTTTTTAAATACATCGGTTTTTCCGGTTTATTTAAATAGCGAGCGTTCGCTCGTTCGTTCCTTTTAACGAACGTTCGTCGTTTTTCTTTTTCTCGGAAAAAATCCGCGATTTTCCAGATCGCGATTTCTGATCCGATTTTCGTTTTAGTCTAACTTTTTGCTTGTTTGTCGGAATCAGGAAATTCAAGCGCCTGGAGTTTCGTCTCAAAACCCTCTTTCCGTTTAACCAACTTAAACAAGTTTTTGCCACTGTAAAAATTACCCTAGATCCAGAATAGTAAACGAAGCTTGTTTCTTTTGCCGTTTGCTTTTCGTTGCTTCGTTCGATTTGATTCTTTTTGCCAACCGGAGTTCTTAAGTTGAACTTTCTGGTTAGATCTCTTATTTGAGTTTTACTTGTGCATTAGTTGAGTACTTATTGCATGCTTGTTTGTTTGCGATAGAGTACCCGGAGTGTGCCGCTTGCTACTTCGAATCGCTAGGTTTCCCGGATCATCAGCAAGGCAAGTAACACTTTGATCATGCTTTCCAACTACCCAGTTTTATTGCATTAGATCTATCCTCACACATTGCATGATTAGGATCTAATTAAATTGTGGGTTTGGGAAGTAGTTGAGTTAGTACCTATTACTTGTTATTATCAAACCTTTGGGAGTTTCTTTTATGTTTGCTTATTATGCCATGCTATGCTAGTAGACGTGGATTGGGTGAGTGTATCCATGACAGATGTGAGATTGTTAATTAATGGTTTACTTAAGGTGGCAACTTAAATACACATCTGGGTGGATTGAGGCACCTGGGTATTCCAGCGATTGCCTATTTTTCTTTATGGACCGCCACCCTGGCTCAAAGGGATCATGAGATTATTCATGCTAGAAACTTCCGTGTGCAGCCACAAGCTATTATGGGCTCTAGCGTAGTTGACTAAGTTGTGCGAACTCTTAAAGTGGTAGACTAGCAGATGTAGGGGATGTAGGTTGGTACGGTCTACCCGTTCGTAAGGTGCTAGCGCTTTTGGAAGAATATGTCTCTGTCATCCGTTTCTCAAACACCATGTAGTGCGAGAATCCCAACGGAGGAGATCGAGTCTTGTGGGGAAAAGTGCGCAAACCTTTGTAGAGTGTATAAACTAATCATGGTTAGCCGTGTCCCCGGTTATGGACATCTTGAGTATCTAGTACCTGGATTATCATGTGAATCTCAACATGTTACTCTAGAATTAATTCTGTTGGGTTTGTTTAATGATGATGCTTAATTGGGATTAGAATGCTGTCAACCATTCTGAATGTTTAACAACCACCATGATAGTTAAATAAAATTTATTCCTTTGTAGTAGGGCAAAATTGGCTTTACGCAAAACTGTAACCATAGAGCTTTCCACCAGCCAAATATGCATATAGAATAGCCTGACATTACTCTCTATGTGTTACTTTGCCAGCATATTCCATGTGCTGGCCCGTTTCGGGCTGCAACGTTAATGTGCAACTTCTCAGACGACGATTAAGGAGTTTTTAGGTCGTGGTTCTATACTCAGTGATGTCGTTGGAGTTGATGGACTCACTTACCTTCCAAGCCTTCCGCTGTTATCGTCATTAGATGGCCTTAAGCCATATTTATTGTAATAAGTTCTCTTTTGAGACACTCGATGTAATAAGTGTGTGATTGCTACTCTGTTATAAATCCTTCAAGTACTATGTGGTGTCAGCATTACTGATCGAGGGATGACACCTGCGCATAAAGATTGGACCGTTTGAGGTCTGGTCGCTACACCAGTCCATAGTAAATCTTCTACAGCTATCATCTCTACAAAGTTTAAAGCCCTTGGGTTTGCTCTCAAACACTAGCAAATCAACCTTTCTAAGGTTAAATCTTTGATCTCTGACTACAACAAAGTGATTCATTTTTTGGATGGTTTGGAAGAGCAGAGGCCTTTGTCTGTGCCCGAGTCTAATTTCAAAATGATAATAAAACTTCATCTGGAGGATATTCTTAGGTTACAATTTATTTACTGGAAGCAGAGATGCAAAATCAGGGGCATCAAAGTTGGGGGAGGAAAACAGAAAAATTTCCCATGCCATGGCTACTGAGCGCTATAGGTCCAACACTGTTTCTAGTATTACCTCTGAAGACAGACAGGTGGTGTCTGATCATGCAACAATAGCAGGGCTTTTTTGCAGGATTTTAAACAGAGGATGGGTTGCCCTAATGGCACTCATATGGGCTTTGACATGCCAAATATTACTAAAAGAGTTGAGGGACTTGATGAGTTAACTAGGCCTTTTACTGAGGAGGAAATTGATATTGTGATTAAGGAAATGCCACCGGACAAAGCTCCTGGACCTGATGTCTTCACTGGCCTTTTTCTAAAGAAGTGTTGGGCTATAATTAAGGTTGATTTCATGCAATTGGTCAAGGAGTTTTCTGAAGGGAAGCTTGATCATGAGTGTATTAATAGCTCTCTCATAACTCTGATTCCAAAAAAGCTCAGTCCTGAGGGATTGAATGATTATAGACCAATATCTCTTACCAACACTTGCTTGAAGATTCTTACAAAGATCTTGGCCAATGGACTGCGGAAAGTTATTCTATCTTGCATTCATCAAAATCAGTATGATTTTTTAAAGTCTAGATCCATACAGGATTGCCTGGGCTGGTGCTTTAAATATATACATCAATTTCATGCCTCAAAAAGACCCATTGTGCTTTTGAAATTGGATTTCACAAAGGCTTTTGATACTATTGAGCATGATGCCATTCTTAGGATTCTAAAATACAAATGATTAAATGATAAGTGGATCTTGTGGATGCATAGTATTCTGTTATCAGGTACCTCCTTTGTGTTACTCAATGGTGTGCATGGGCATCACTTCAAATGTAAGAGAGATGTTAGGCATGGTGATCCTATGTCACCCTTGTTGTTTGTGCTTGTTGTTGATCTTATGCAATCTGTGGTCAATGACATGTGCTCAAAAGGAATCTTAACACTTCCAATCCCAACCCAATGTCAGGATTATCCCATAGTACAATATGTTGATGCCACTTTAATTGTTTTACCTGCTTTAGATCATCAGCTTCTGGCTCTCAAATATATGCTTGAAGTTTTTGTTGCCTCAACTGGGTTGTCAGCCAACTTTGCAAAATCTTCAATGGTGCCTATGAACATTTGACATGATGAGGTCAACAGAATAGCTTCTATCCTGGGTTTCAAGTTGGGGACCATGCCTTTCACCTACTTGGGTTTACCAATGGGAACTACAAGGCCTTCCATTCATGATCTCATGCCTTAAGGGCAGAGAATTGAGAGAAGGCTCTTTGCCACTTCTTGCTTTCTGAATCAAGGCAGTAGGCTCCAACTGCTTCAGTCTGTGCTAACTTCAATGCCCATATATTTTCTATGCACTCTTGTAATTCATCCTGGTATTCTAAAGCAAATTGAACACATTCAGAGGTAATGTGAGGAATTATGAAACACCCGGACAATTTCTTGCTTCTCGGGATTTGGTATGTATACCTAAAAATAAAGGAGGACTTGGTGTTATTAATCTGAGAGTGCAAAATGAGGCTCTGCTTACGAAATTCTTGCACAAATTCTACAACCACCATGACATCCCTTGGGTTAATCTCATCTAGGATTCTTATTACCATGGATCTGTACCACACACCACTGCTCTATGTGGATCTTTCTGGTGGCATGATGTCTTTAAACTTGCTCACAAATACTGTCAACTGGCCATTCCAAAACTGGGAAGTGGAATATCTATAATGTTTTGGACTGACAACTCGGTTGCCGACCTTAATGGTTCTTCCATCAGCCAAAAATTTCCTAGGCTTTTCTCCTTTGTTGCTGATGGATAGTTACCAGTCTCTCAAGTCCTTTCCGAGGAACTGCTCTCTGGCTTGCGTTTACCTTTGTATGTCCAAGCTTTTGAGGAGTTGGATAGTTTGCAACAATTAATGGAGGTGTATGTCTGCTCTCAGGAGCATGATACTGTTGGGGAACGTAGTATTTCAAAACATTTACCTACAAGCACGCAAGATCTATCTAGGAGATGCATAGCAACGAGACGGGATAATGTGTCCACGTACCATCGTGGACCGAAAGCGGAAGCGTTTAGTAACGCGGTTGATGTAGTAGAACATCTTCGCGATTCAACCGGTCCTAGCACCGAACGTACGGCGCCTCCGTGTTCATCACACATTCAGCTCGATGACGTCCCTCAAACTCTTGATCTAGTTGAGGATGAAGGAGAGTTCCGTCAGCACGATGGCATGGTGACGGTGATGATGAAGTTACCGGCACAGGGCTTCACCTAAGCACTACGATGATATGACCGAGGTGTGAAACTATGGAGGGGCCACCGCACACGGCTAAGAGAAGACTTGTTTGTCTATGGGGTTCCCCTGGCCACGTATATAAAGGAGGGGAGGGAAGAGGTGGACGGCCCAAGGGGGGCGCGCTAGGTGTGGGGAATCCTACTAGGACTCCCTAGTCCAAGTAGGATTCCCCTCCTCTTTCCTATTCCTAGTAGGAGAAGGAGGGAAGGAGAAGGAGGAGAGAAGGAAAGGCCCCCCCAACCCTAACCCAATTCAGATTGGGCTTGGGGGGCGCCACTCCTTCGCCGGCCTCCTCTCTTCCACCACTAGGCCCATGAGGCCCAATAACTTCCTTGGGGGGAACTTTTACAAATTCTATTTGCTCTTGTTGTTGTAAATATGTAAAACCAGCATTCAGGTTTTTAGCAAAGATTATGAACTAACCATATTCACAATAACACTTAGGTCTCATGTTTACTCATATCAATGAAATAATCAACTAGCGAGCAATAATAATAAATCTCGGATGAAAACACTTTCTCAAAATAATCATGATATGATATGACAAGATGGTATCTCGCTAGCCCTTTCTGAGACCGCAAAACATAAATGCAGAGCACCTTTAAAGATCAAGGACTGACTAGACATTGTAATTCATGCCAAAAGAGATCCAGTCAAGTCATACTCAATGTAAACTAATAGTAATGAATGCAAATGACAGCGGTGCTCTCCAACTGGTGCTTTTTAATAAGAGGATGATGACTCAACATAAAAGTAAATGGATAGGCCCTTTGTAGAGGGAAGCAGGGATTTGTAGAGGTGCCAGAGCTCGGTTTTGAAATAGATATGAATAATATTTTGAGCGGTATACTTTCATTGTCAACATAAAAACCGAGAGATCTCGATATCTTCCATGCTACACACATTATAGGCGGTTCCCAAACAGAATGGTAAAGTTTATACTCCCCATCCACCAACAAGCATCAATCCATGGCTTGCTCGAAACAACGAGTGCCTCCAACTAACAAGAGTCCCGGGGGAGTTTTGTTTGCAGTTATTTTGATTTGATTTGCATAATGCATGGGACTGGGCATCCCGATGACCAGCCATTTTCTCGTGAGTGAGGAGTGGAGTCCACTCCTCTTGAGAATAACCCGCCTAGCATGGAAGATACAGACAACCCTAGTTGATACATGAGCTATTCGAGCATACAAAACATAATGTTTATTTGAAGGTTTAGAGTTTGGCACATACAAATTTACTTGGAACGGCAGGTAGATAGCGTATATAGGTAGGTATGGTGGACTCATATGGAACAACTTTGGGGTTTATGGAGTTGGATGCACAAGCAGTATTCCCTCTTAGTACAGGTGAAGGCTAGAAAAAGACTGGAAAGCGACCAACTAGAGAGCGACAATAGTCATGAACATGCATTAAAATTAATCAACCTCGAATGCAAGCATGAGTAGGATATAATGCACCATGAACATAAATATCGTAGAGGCTATGTTGATTTTGTTTCAACTACATGCGTGAACATGTGCCAAGTCAAGCCACTCGAATCGTTCAAAAGAGGATACCACCCTATTATACCACATCACAACCATTTTAATAGCATGTTGGCACGCAAGGTAAACCATTATAAGCTCCTAGCTAATTAAGCATGGCATAAGCAACTACAATCTCTAATTTTCATTGCAAACATGTTTATTCATAATAGGCTGAATCAGGAACGATGAACTAATCATATTTACAAAAACAAGAGAGGTCGAGTTCATACCAGCTTTTCTCATCTCAATAAGTTCATCATATAATCATCATTATTGCCTTTCACTTGCACGACCGAATACTGTGGAAAATAATAATAGTGCATGTGCATTGGACTAAGCTAGAATCTGCAAGCATTCAATTCAAGAGAGAAGACAAGGTAATATGGGCTCTTTGTTAGATCAACAATAATGCATATAAGAGCCACTCAACATTTTCATTATGGTCTTCTCCTCTCGACCCCTAAAGAACAAGAAAGAAATAAAACTATTTACACAGGAAAGCTCCCAACAAGCAAAAGAAGAACATGAAATCTTTTTGGGTTTTCTTTTTAATTACTACTACAGGCATGGAAAGTAAACTAACTAAAAGCGACAACTAATTTTGTTTTTTTTATTAAGGTTTATCAAACACACAAGAAGAAAGCATAAAAAGGGAAATAAACTAGCATGGATATTACAATGAAAAAATATGAGCACTGACAACTAGCCTGGCGGATATCCAAAGTAATATTTGGGGTCGTACTGAGATGCAGCGGCAATTGCCTGATGAGCTGCAGCTTGGAGGCGAGCTGTCTCCGCCCTCCTCTCGTACTCGGTCGCCTCCTCCCTGGTTATAAAATATCGCCCCTTTGCCAGAAAGTCAAAGAAAGTAGGAGCAGGGAGGGCGACGTGATAGGTGCGTCATCTGTCAAAGATTAGTCCATACTGGAGGAACTCATCGTTCCTCTCAACAAACTGATGACGAACCATAGCCTCATAATCTAAATAAGAAGGAGGCAACTCAATATCATCTCCATGTATGGGTATCTCAAGAAAGTTAGCTATATGAGTTGCATAAATTCTACCAAAGAAATCTCCATGAAGACGATTATTATGGAACCTACGTGCAATAATGGCTCCCAAATTATAATGTTTATCTCCTAATACAGCACTCCTGAGAACACTGAGATCAGGGACACACATGTGACATCCTTCATCCTTACCATTGATGCACCTATCTATGAAGAGAGCAAAATAATGTATAGCAGGAAAATGAATGCTCCCTATGGTAGCTTGCGTTATATCTCTAGACTCTCCCACGGTTATACTAGCAAGAAAATCTCTAAATTCAGATTTGCGAGGTTCACTAACATCACCCCACTGAGGGAGTTTACAAGCAGTGTTAAAATCTTCTAAGTCCATGGTATAAGATTTATCATAAAGATCAAACAGGACAGTTTGAGAATTGCGTGATGATGAGAATTTAAACCTTCTCACAAATGAATCAGTTAAATAGAGGTATTGACGGCACTTATCTGCCTCGAAGCTCTCCAGATCAGCATTACGCACATATGCATCAAATTCCTCTTTAATTCCTGCTTGGATCATGAAATCCTCTAACAGCCATTCACAAGGCCGCACTTGAGCGTCTCTTGGTGGTTCCTCGTCTGCGTCGCGTATTGCGAGCCTGGGTCCTTGCTTCCTTGAAGAACCACCTTGGTACATTTTCCTAAACATATTTCTGTTGGGGAACGTAGTAATTTCAAAATTTTCCTATGCACACGCAAGATCATGGTGATGCATAGCAACGAGAGGGGAGAGTGTTGTCTACGTACCCTCGTAGACCGAAAGCGGAAGCGTTATAACAACGCGATTGATGTAGTCGTACGGTCTTCATGTCCCGACCGATCAAGCACCGAAACTACGGCACCTCCGAGTTCTAGCACACGTTCATCTCGATGACGATCCCCGGACTCCGATCCAGCAGAAAGTCGGGGAAGAGTTCCGTCAGCACGATGGCGTGGTGACGATCTTGATGTTCTACCGTCGAGGGCTTCGCCTAAGCACCGCTACAATATTGTCGAGGATTATGGTGGAGGGGGGCACCGCACACGGCTAAGAGATCAATGATCAATTGTTGTGTCTATGGGGTGCCCCCCTGCCCCCGTATATAAAGGAGCAAGGGGGGAGGCGGCCGGCCTAGGAGGAGGGCGCGCCAAGGGGGGAGTCCTAGGCTGCACCCCTTGTACAATTCGGACCAGAGGGGGGGCGCCTCCTTCCTTTTGGCCTCTCTCCTCTATTCCCGTATGGCCCAATAAGGCCCATATACTCCCCGGCGAATTCCCGTAACTCTTCGGTACTCCGAAAATACCCGAATCACTCGGAACCTTTCCGATATCCGAATATAGTCGTCCAATATATCGATCTTTACGTCTCGACCATTTCGAGACTCCTCGTCATGTCTCCGATCTCATACGGGACTCCGAACTCCTTCGGTACATCAAAACTCATAAACTCATAATATAACTCTCATCGAAACCTTAAGCGTGCGGACCCTATGGGTTCGAGAACAATGTAGACATGAACGAGACACGTCTCCGGTCTATAACCAATAGCGGAACCTGGATGCTCATATTGGATCCCACATATTCTATGAAGATCTTTATCGGTCAAACCGCATAACAACATACGTTGTTCCCTTTGTCATCGGTATGTTACTTGCCCGAGATTCGATCGTCGGTATCTCAATACCTAATTCAATCTCGTTACCGGCAAGTCTCTTTACTCGTTCCGTAATACATCATCTCGCAACTAACTCATTAGTTGCAATGCTTGCAAGGCTTTAGGTGATGTGCATTACCGAGAGGGCCCAGAGATACCTCTCCGACAATCGGAGTGACAAATCCGAATCTCGAAATACGCCAACCCAACAAGTACCTTCGGAGACACCTATAGAGCACCTTTATAATCACGCAGTTACGTTACGTTTGGTAGCACACAAAGTGTTCCTCCGGTAAACTGGAGTTGCATAATCTCATAGTCATAGGAACATGTATAAGTCATGAAGAAAGCAATAGCAACAAACTAAACGATCAAGTGCTAAGCTAACGGAATGGGTCAAGTCAATCACATCATTCTCCTAATGATGTAATCCCGTTAATCAAATGACAACTCATGTCTATGGTTAGGAAACATAACCATCTTTGATCAACGAGCTAGTCAAGTAGAGGCATACTAGTGACACTCTGTTTGTCTATGTATTCACACATGTATTATGTTTCCAGTTAATACAATTCTAGCATGAATAATAAACATTTATCATGATGTAAGGAAATAAATAATAACTTTATTATTGCCTTTAGGGCATATTTCCTTCAGTCTCCCACTTGCACTAGAGTCAACAATCTAGTTCACATCGCCATGTGATTTAATACCAATAGTTCACATCACCATGTGATTAACACCCATAGTTAACATCGGCATGTGACCAACACCCAAAGGGTTTACTAGAGTCAATAATCTAGTTCACATCTCTATGTGATTAACACCCAAAGAGTACTAAGGTGTGATCATGTTTTGCTTGTGAGAGAAGTTTAGTCAGCGGGTCTGCCACATTCAGATCCGTACGTATTTTGCAAATTTCTATGTCAACAATGCTCTGCACGGAGCTACTCTAGATAATTGCTCCCACTTTTAATATGTATCCAGATTGAGACTTAGAGTCATCTGGATCAGTGTCAAAACTTGCATCGACGTAACCCTTTACGGCGAACCTTTTGTCACCTCCATAATCGAGAAACATATCTTTATTCCAGTAAGGATAATTTTGACTAATGTCCAGTGATCTACTCCTAGATCACTACTGTACTCCTTTGCCAAACTCAGGGCAGGGTATACAATAGGTTTGGTGCACAGCATGGCATACTTTATAGAACCTATGGCTGAGGCATAGGGAATGACTTTCATTCTCTCTCTATCTTCTGCAGTGGTCGGGTTTTGAGTCTTACTCAACTTTACACCTTGTAACACAGGCAAGAACTCCTTCTTTGACTGTTCCATTTTGAACTACTTCAAAATCTTATCAAAGTATGTACTCATTGGAAAACTTATCAAGCGTCTTGATCTATCTTGATGCTCAATATGTAAGCAGCTTCACCGAGGTCTTTCTTTGAAAAAACTCCTTTCAAACATTCCTTTATGCTTTGCAGAATAATTCTACATCATCTCCGATCAACAATATGTCATACATATACTTATCAGAAATGTTGTAGTGCTCCCACTCACTTTCTTGTAAATACAGGCTTCACCACAAGTCTGTATAAAACTATATGCTTTGATCAACTTATCAAAGTGTATATTCCAACTCCGAGATGCTTGCACCAGTCCATAGATGGATCGCTGGAACTTGCATATTTTGTTAGCACCTTTAGGATTGACAAAACTTTCTTGTTGCATCATATACAACTCTTCTTTAATAAATCCATTAAGGAATGTAGTTTTGTTTATCCATTTGCCAGATTTCATAAAATGTGGCAATTGCTAACATGATTCGGATAGACTTAAGCATAGATACGAGTGAGAAACTCTCATCGTGGTCAACACCTTGAACTTGTCGAAAACCTTTTGTGACAATTCTAGCTTTGTAGATAGTAACACTACTATCAGCGTTCGTCTTCCTCTTGAAGATCCATTTAATCTCAATTGCTTGCCGATCAACGGGCAAGTCAACCAAAGTCCACACTTTGTTCTCATACATGGATCCCATCTCAGATTTCATGGCCTCAAGCCATTTCGCGGAATCTGGGCTCATCATCGCTTCCTCATAGTTCGTAGGTTCATCATGGTCAAGTAACATGAACTCCAGAGTAGGATTACCGTACCACTCTGGTGTGGATCTCACTCTGGTTTACCTACGAGGTTCGGTAGTAACTTGATCTGAAGTTACATGATCATCATCATTAGCTTCCTCACTAATTGGTGTAGTAGTCACAGGAACAGATTTCTGTGATGAACTACTTTCCAATAAGGGAGCAGGTACAGTTACCTCATCAAGTTCTACTTTCCTCCCACGCACTTCTTTTGAGAGAAACTCCTTCTCTAGAAAGGATCCATTCTCAGCAACGAATATCTTGCCTTCGGATCTGTGATAGAAGGTGTACCCAACATTTTCTTTTGGATATCCTATGAAGAAGCACTTCTCCGATTTGGGTTTGAGCTTATCAGGTTGAAACTTTTTCACATAAGCATTGCAACCTCAAACTTTGAGAAACGACAGCTTAGGTTTCTTGCCAAACCATAGTTCATATGGTGTCGTCTCAACGGATTTAGATGGTGCCCTATTTAACGTGAATGTAGCTGTCTCTAATGCATAACCCCAAAACGATAGTGGTAAATTGGTAAGGGTCATCATAGATCGCACCATATCTAATAAAGTATGGTTACCATGTTCGGGCACACCATTACACTGTGGTGTTCCAGGTGGCGTGAGTAGTGAAACTATTTCACATTGTTTTAATTGAAGGACAAACTCGTAACTCAAATATTTTACTTCTGCGATCATATCGTAGAAACTTTTGTTTTTGTTATGATGATTCTCCACTTCACTCTGAAATTCTTTGAACTCTTCAACTGTTTCAGACTTGTGTTTCATTAAGTAGATATACCCATATCTGCTCAAATCATCTGTGAAGGTCAGAAAATAACGATACTTGCCGTGAGCCTTAACACTCATCGGACCGCATACATCAGTATGTATTATTTCCAATAAGTCAGTTGCTCGCTCCATTGTTCCGGAGAACGGAGACTTAGTCATCTTGCCCATGAGGCATGGGTCGCAAGCATCAAATGATTCATAATCAAGTGATTCCAAAAGTCCATCAGCATGGAGTTTCTTCATGCGTTTTACACCAATATGACCTAAACGGCAGTGCCACAAATAAGTTGCACTATCATTATTAATTTTGCATCTTTTGGTTTCAATATTATGAATATGTGTATCACTACGATCGAGATCCAACGAACCATTTTTCATTAGGTGTGTAACCATATAAGGTTTTATTCATGTAAATAGAATAACAATTTATTCTCTTTCTTAAATGAATAACCATATTGCAATAAACATGATCAAATCATATTCATACTCAACGCAAACACCAAATAACACTTATTTAGGTTCAACACTAATCCCGAAAGTATAGGGAGTGTGCGATGATGATCATATCAATCTTGGAACCACTTCCAACACACATTGTCACTTCACCCTTAACTAGTCTATGTTCATTCTGCAACTCCCATTTCGAGTTACTACTCTTAGCAACTAAACCAGTATCAAATACCGAGGGGTTGCTACGAACACTAGTAAAATACACATCAATAATCTGTATATCAAATATACCTTTATTCACTTTGCCTTCCTTCTTATCCGCCAAATACTTGGGGCAGTTCCGCTTCCAGTGACCAGTCCCTTTGCAGTAGAAGCACTTAGTCTCAGGCTTAGGACCAGACTTGGGCTTCTTCACTTGAGCAGCAACTTGCTTGCCATTCTTCTTGAAGTTCCTCTTCTTCCCTTTGCCCTTTTCTTGAAACTAGTGGTCTTGTCTACCATCAACACTTGATATTTTTCTTGATTTCTACCTTCGTTGATTTCAGCATTACGAAGAGCTTGGGAATAGTTTCTGTTATCCCTTGCATATCATAGTTCATCATGAAGTTCTACTAACTTGGTGATGGTGACTAGAGAATTCTATCAATCACTATCTTATCTGGAAGATTAATTCCCACTTGATTCAAGAGATTGTAGTACCCAGACAATCTAAGCACATGCTCACTGCTTGAGCTATTCTCCTCCATCTTTTAGCTATAGAACTTGTTGGAGACTTCATATCTCTCAACTCGGGTATTTGCTTGAAATATTAAGTTCAACTCCTAGAACATCTCATATGGTCCATGATGTTCAAAACGTCTTTGAAATCCCGATTCTAAGCTGTTAAGCATGGTGCACTAAACTATCAAGTAGTCATCATATTGAGCTAGCCAAACGTTCATACGTCTGCATCTGCTCTTGCAATAGGTCTGTCACCTAGCGGTGCATCAAAGACATAATTCTTCTGTGCAGCAATGAGGATAATCCTCATATCACGGATCCAATCCGCATCATTGCTACTAACATTTTTCAACATAATTTTTCTCTAGGAACACAATAAAATGGGAGCAATATCGTGAGCTATTGATCTACAACATAGATATGCTAATACTACAAGGACTAAGTTCATAATAAATTAAAGTTCAATTAATCATATTACTTAAGAACTCCCACTTAGACAGACATCCCTCTAATCTTCTAAGTGATCACGTGATCCATATCAACTAAACCATGTCCGATCATCACGTGAGATGGAGTAGTTTCAATGCTGAACATCACTATGTTGATCATATCTACTATATGATTCATGCTCGACATTTCGGTCTCCGTGTTCCGAGGCCATATCTGTTATATGCTAGGCGCGTCAAGTTTAACCTGAGTATTCTACGTGTGCAACTGTTTTGCACCCGTTGTATTTGAACATAGAGCCTATCACACCCGATCATCACGTGGTGTCTCAGCACGAAGAACTTTCGCAATGGTGCATACTCAGGGAGAACACTTGTACCTTGATAATTAGTGAGAGATCATCTTATAAAGCTACCGTCGAACTAAGCAAAATAAGATATATAAAAGATAAACATCACATGCAATCAAAAAATGTGACATGATATGGCCATCATCATCTTGTGTTTTTGATCTCCATCTCCAAAGCATCATCATGATCTCCATCGTCACCGGCATGACACCATGATCTCCATCATCTTGATCTATATCAATGTGTCATCACATGGTTGTCTCGCCAACAATTGCTCTTGCAACTATTGCTATCGCATAGCGATAAAGTAAAGCAATTATTTGGCGCTTGCATCTTATGCAATAGAGAGATAACCATAAGGCTTTTGCCTGTTGCCGATAACTTCAACAAAACATGATCATCTCATACAACAACTTATATCTCATCACGTCTTGACCATATCACATCACAACATGCCCTGCAAAAACAAGTTAGACGTCCTCTACTTTGTTGTTGCAAGTTTTACGTGGCTGCTACGGGCTGAGCAAGAACCGTTCTTACCTACGCATCAAAACCACAATGATAGTTTGTCAAGTTGGTGCTATTTTAACCTTCGCAAGGACCGGGCGTAGCCACACTCGGTTCAACTAAAGTTGGAGAAACTGACACCCGCTAGTCACCTGTGTGCATAGCACGGCGGTAAAACCAGTCTCGCATAAGCGTACGCGTAGTGTCGGTCCGGGCCGCTTCATCCAACAATACCGCCGAACCAAAGTATGACATGATGGTAAGCAGTATGACTTATATCGCCCACAACTCACTTGTGTTCTACTCGTGCATATTACATCAACGCATAAAAGCTAGGCTCGGATGCCACTGTTGGGGAACGTAGTAATTTCAAAATTTTCCTACGCACACGCAAGATCATGGTGATGCATAGCAATGAGAGGGGAGAGTGTTGTCTACGTACCCTCGTAGAGCGAAAGCGGAAGCGTTATAACAACGCGGTTGATGTAGTCGTACGTCTTCATGGCCCGATCGATCAAGCACCAAAACTACGACACCTCCGAGTTCTAGCACACGTTCAGCTCGATGACGATCTCCGGACTCCGATCCAGCAGAATGTCAGGGAAGAGTTCCTTCGGCACGATGGCGTGGTGACGATCTTGATGTTCTACCATCGCAGGGCCTCGCCTAAGCACCGCTACAATATTATCGAGGATTATGGTGGAGGGGGGCACCGCACACGGCAAAGAGATCAATGATCAATTGTTGTGTCTATGGGGTGCCCCCCTGCCCCCGTGTATAAAGGAGCAAGGGGGAGGCGGCCGACCTAGGAGGAGGGCGCGCCAAGGGGGGAGTCCTACTCCCACCGGGAGTAGGATTCCTCCTTCCCTTGTTGGAGTAGGAGAGAAGGAAAGAGGGGGAGAGGAACAAGGAAAAGGGGGCTGCACCCCTTGTCCAATTCGGACCAGAGGGGGCGCCTCCTTCCTTTTGGCCTCTCTCCTCTATTCCCGTATGGCCCAATAAGGCCCATATACTCCCCGGCTAATTCCCGTAACTCTCCGGTACTCCGAAAAATACCCGAACCACTCGGAACCTTTCCGATATCCGAATATAGTCGTCCAATATATCGATCTTTACGTCTCGACCATTTCGAGACTCCTCGTCATGTCCCCGATCTCATCCGGGAATCCGAACTCCTTCGGTACATCAAAACTCATAAACTCATAATATAACTGTCATCGAAACCTTAAGCGTGCGGACCCTACGGGTTCGAGAACAATGTAGACATGATCGAGACACGTCTCCGGTCAATAACCAATAGCGGAACCTGGATGCTCATATTGGCTCCCACATATTCTACGAAGATCTTTATCTGTCAAACCGCATAACAACATACGGTGTTCCCTTTGTTATCGGTATGTGAAAGTGCAACTATCCCTAGGTGGTTTTGGTAATTCATAACAACATATAGCTCATTGAGCTAATGCTATTCCAAGATGATTATTTCAGGAAAGCTCAATGATTGGCATGGCATGGATGTGAAAGTGGAACCCTCAAAATGCTAAGGACAAAGGATTGGCTCAAGCTCAAAGGCTCAAGACTCTCCATTTTATATTTTAGTGATCCAAGATCACACTGAGTCTTTAGGAAAACCAATACTATTAAGGAGGGATGAGGTGTTGCTTAATGAGCCTCTTGCTTCATGTGCTTAGTGATATGCTCCAAAACCCTCAACTACTTTCCCATATCCACATATGACCTAAACCCTAAGCCAAACTCGGTCCTACCGATTCTTCCTATTCGGCGCCACCGAGTTTCACTTGTCATTAGCCACTGCCAAACCCTAGCAATTCGGTCCTACCGATAAGGATCTCGGTCTCACCGAGATGGGGTTGCAAACTCTCTGTTTCCCTTCCGTAACTTTTCGGTCTTACCGAAAGAGTGAATCGGTCCCACCGAGATTGCAATGTAAACTCAGTGTTTCCCCTTTGTAACTTTTCGGTCTCACCGAGTTCCACTCGGTCTCACCGAAAGAGCAAATCGGTCCCACCGAGTTTGCCTGACCAACTCTCTGGTTAGCTAATTACCAAATTCGGTCTCACCGAGTTTGTGTAATCGGTCTCACCAAGATTACGTTATGCCCAAACCCTAACCATATCGGTCCTACCGAGTTTCATGTCAGTCCCACCGAAAATCACTAACAGTCACTAGGTTTACATTTTCGGTCCGACCGAGTTTATTGATTCGGTCCCACCGAGATTGGAAAACTGTGTAACGGTTGGATTTTGTGTGGAGGCTATATATACCCCTCCACCTTCTTCTCATTAAGTGAGAGAGCCATCAGAACACACACACCATTCCAACTCATATGTTCTGAGAGAGAACCACCTACTCATGTGTTGAGACCAAGACATTCCATTCCTACCATATGAATCTTGATCTCTAGCCTTCCCAAGTTGCTTTCCACTCAAACTTTCTTTCCACCAAATCCAAATCCTATGAGAGAGAGTTGAGTGTTGGGGAGACTATCATTTGAAGCACAAGAGCAAGGAGTTCATTACCTACACACCATTTGTTACTTCTTGGAGAGTGGTGTCTCCTAGATTGGCTAGGTGTCACTTGGGAGCCTCCGACAAGATTGTGGCGTTGAACCAAGGAGTTTGTAAGGGCAAGGAGATCGCCTACTTCGTGAAGATCTACCGCTAGTGAGGCAAGTCCTGTGTGGGCGTTGGCCATGGTGGGATAGACAAAGGTTGCTTCTTCGTGGACCCTTTGTGGGTGGTTGCTTCTTCGTGGACCCTTCGTGGGTGGAGCCCTGTGTGGACTCGCGCAACCGTTGCCCTTGGGTGGAGCCCTGTGTGGACTCGCGCAACCGTTACCCTTCGTGGGTTGAAGTCTCCATCAACGTGGATGTAGGATAGCACCACCTATCCGAACCACGGGAAAAACATCCGTGTCTCCAATTGCGTTTGAATTCTCCAAACCCTTCCCTTTACATTCTTGCAAGTTGCATGCTTTACTTTCCGCTGCCAATATACTCTTTGCATGCTTGCTTGAATGTGTGATGATTGCTTGACTTGTCCTAATTAGCTAAAATCTGCCAAGAACTAAAATTGGGAAAAGTTAGAGTTTTTATTTGGTCAAGTAGTCTAATCACCCCCCTTCTAGACATACTTTCGATCCTACAAGTGGTATCAGAGCTTTGGTCTCCATTTCTTGATTCCATAGCTTTTGGTGGTCATAGCCTTGGTTTCACAACCTAGGAGAGTATGGCGTCTAGCGAGGGAATTATCACCGTAGAGGTCCTTACTTTGATGGTACTAATTTTGCTAGTTGGAAGCATAAAATGAAAATGCATATTCTTGGACATAACCCCGCCGTTTGGGCTATTGTGTGTGTTGCTTTGCAAGGTGAATTCTTTGATGGGAGAGAACCAAACCGTGAAGCTACCGCGGAAAGTTGAAGATGCTGCAATACAATGCTCAAGCTGTGATATCCTCTTCAATGGATTGTGCCCCGAAGAATTCAACAAAATCAGCCGTCTTGAGAATGCAAAGGAAATTTGGGATACTTTGATTGATATGCACGAGAAGGTACCGACTCCGTCAAGGAATCCAAAGTTGGATGTGCTTCAAAGTCAACTTGACAGATCAAGATGGAAGGATCGCTGGTGAAGGTTATCTTGCTGAAGCGATGTACTACTAGGCTTGGCTCTCCATCCACAAATGAGCAATTTGCGGGGCTTGAGAAAGTGGTAGAGGAGATGACCGATAAGATGTCATCATTCAAGAAGATTCTAAGAGCCTTGGATGGAAAATATGATACCGTGTGCACATTGATCCAAATGATGCCCAATTACAAAGATCTCAAGCCAACGGAGGTGATTGGAAGAATTGTTGCTCATGAGATGTCACTTAAGGATAAAGAGGAACTTCACAACAAATCAAGTGGTGCTATTACAAAGCCTCATGTGAAGCCCCTACATCATCAAGTGAGAAACAAGACTTCAATGAAGAATTGAGCTTAATGGTGAAGAACTTCAACAAGTTCTACAAGAGTAGAAGCAAAGATAGAAGCTTCAAGTCAAGGTCCTACAATGACAAAAGATCTTCTAGTCGAGAGCGAAACTGCTACAATTGTGGAAGACCCAGACACTATTCCAATGAGTGTACGGCTCCCTACAAGAGAAGAGAAGATTCTCCAAAAAGAAGAAGCAAAGGATCACCACCAAGAGAGAGAATGAGTAGAGATGATCGTTATGAACGAAGATACTCACGGAGAAGCAAGGATTCGTAAAGGAAGGAAAAATCATCAAGGAGCTACACAAGACGAAGACATCAAGCTCATGTTGGTGAATGGGTATCCGGCTCCGACTCCGACAGCCACTCCGAGAGAAGTTATCACTCCGACTCCGAAGATACTCAAGATGAAGGTGTTGCCGGTCTAGCACTTGTGTCAACCAACTCCTACGACATATTTGACTCACCAAATGAGGGAATTGGAAGATGCTTCATGGCCAAAGGTCCTAAGATAACACACCCCGAGTATGTTGATTTCAATAGTGATGAAGATGACTTGTTAGGTGATGATTTGCTTGGTGACAACTCTAGTGATGAATACTATGATGAAAGACCAATTAATCATGCTAATCAAGATAAAACGAATGACAATGATAAGGAGAAGATTGAGGCTCTAACTAAAGAACTAAAAACTCTTAAGTTAGCTCATGACACTATCTTCGAAGATCATCGAGAACTTTTAAGAGCTCATGAGAAATTACGCTTTGAAAAGCTAAATCTTGAGCAAGAGCATGAGTTCTTAAAAGCAATCAATGATGATCTCCGCAAGAAAAGTTCTTCTTACATTGCCAAGCGTTTACTCTTATCCACTTACATGCCTCAAGTCAAGTCTAGTAACAAGAAAGATTCTTCCTCTAGCAGTAACAATGATCATGTTAAATCCAATATTGTTGCTTCTAGTAGTTCTCTTGATTCCACTAATGATTCTCTTAGCCAAGTTACACTTGAGCAAGAAAATAGTTTATTGAAGGGAATTATAGAGAAAGGAGTGTACAAAAGTCTTGCCGGGAGTAAGCAATCCGAGGAAATTGTGCGCAAGCAAGGAATGCACCGGAAGAATCAAGGTGTTGGTTTTGAACGAAAGTTCAATGCCAATGGAGTTGATTGGGAATAAGATCAATACCCCAAGACAAAGTTTGTCCCTCAACAAGAGAAGTATGCTTGTTTCAAGGGGACACAAGCTCAAGATGATCTTCCACCACAAGACTACAAGCAAAAAGGAAAGGACAAGCTTCAAGAGGAAATTGATGCATTTGAAGAAGCTCCGAAGACCTTAGTCAAGTGGATTCCCAAGACTACTTCAAGCTCCACTTCATCAAGTACGACTACAACTCCAAGGATTCCCATCAAGATGATGTGGATCCAAAAGAAGAAGAACTAGAGAGTTCTTGAGGGTGACTCTGCCAACATACTTCACTCTTATCATTTTGGCAAGAACAAGTGCAATCAACTTCCACATCTTGCACTGGTTCAAGGAGTCACAAACCCTCTTGTTGGTAAGACAAGGGACAAGGTAACCTAAAAGTTTTCATGGACATCATCCTTTGTGTGCATCACTCTATGTCTATGGATATCCTTGTTTGTTCCTTGTGGGACTAACCCATGTAGGTATTGAAAGTGTAATTCACTCAAATGGATAGCTCCAAGAGATCTACATCAACATTGAGCATCCACATCTTCAATATCTACATGAAGTCATCATCGACAAAACCCAAGGTTAGTTCATCCCTCTTAGGGGGGATATCACATCTAGGGGGAGCTTTACTCTAAGACTTGAGCTAAAGCAACTCTAAAGATGTGAACACAATAATGCTTTATGTAAAAGTGGTAACCCCACTTGAGCTTAAACGATGAGTATGACCTATGATCAAGTGATCTCACTTGACTCCTAAGTCAATATACTCATATATAGATGACCTAGTCATCGCAAATTGCTTGATAGATGCTAGAATTGGTTGTGCATGCCTTGCCACATATTTCATTTGCCATCTTATTGTGTGAGCATGCTGGTTGCATAATTTACTCATTCGAGGACATCCACTTGTTGTTTTGATTGTTCGGTTTTATCTTCTTTTGCCAAGTGGATGGACAAGAATGCCTAAGAACCTCCTCTAGCTATCTATGCTTTTCTCGTCTCAAACTCTATTCATGCTGCATCACAAAATTTGATCAAGTCAGATTCGAACCACTCTGTGTGAGGAGCGCTCGGAGTCCCCGATTCGTCATAGACT
This sequence comes from Triticum urartu, assembly GCF_003073215.2. NCBI lineage: Eukaryota > Viridiplantae > Streptophyta > Magnoliopsida > Poales > Poaceae > Triticum > Triticum urartu. The sequence goes on along the minus strand of NC_053026.1, from coordinate 413,661,743 downwards.
TAAACTTCCAAAACCTCTTTATGATTCTCGGTCTGACCGATACTCCACTTTCGGTCCTACCGAGATCATTAAGTTGATCTAGGTTTTCAATCTCGGTGCAACCGATTTGAACCTTTCGGTCACACCGAGTTTCAGTAACTGCATGCAGTTATGAATCTCGGTGCCACCAAGTCGTTCCACTCGGTCACACCGACAGGGTCGGGCTATATATAGTCACGGGCAAAATTTGGAAATTTCTCCGAACCCCTTCGCCCGCGCGATAGCCTGCTCTGCCCTCGTGGTCTCCGGATCGTCTTCTCGCCGCCAGCAGCCTCCAGTCGCTGGTCTCCGTTGCCGTCAACGGGAATTCTGCCCCGCCGTTGCCGCCGTAGCAAGTCCCCGCCGAACTAGGGTATGGACTTGATCACAGTGCTATTCCCCGTCCAATTCCTAGCACATTGTGTTCTTCATGATTCTTGCCACGTTTGATAAACTTCTATCCAGTCAAAACGCCCGTAGATTAGGTTTGATTCGAAAATTCTAGGTTTAGGTTTCCGCCGAAACTATCTCGGACCCACCGAGTTGAAAAACTCGGTCCCACCGATTTGGCTTATGCCATTGCACAAGTGAGACTCGGTCTGACCGAGAATTACTTATCGGTGTGACCGATTTTTGAACTCAGTGAAACCCTAGCAGTCTCGGTGCCACCGAACTGTGACTCGGTCCTACCGAGTTCACTTGTTTAGGTTCCAAAACTGCTTCGGTATCACCGAGTTTGAAAATCGGTAGATCCAAGATGATTTCAGTGGGAAACTAAAACTAAGTTTTTGGATCATTCTTTTGCAAAAATCTCTCCATTTTGTCATGCTCATCTTTTCTATCTCATCTATAATCTATTCACAGGGTCAGCAGTCAGTTTGCAGCATGTCTGATCAAAGTGATAGCCAAAATATGTCAGAGCAGCAAGTGGTGATGAGTGAGGGCACTAGTCCCTCCAGTTCTTCTGATGAAGGCAGCAGGAGCACTCCTAGCAACTTGCCAAAGGATGCCACGAGACAAAGGAAGAAGAGGACTTCAGATTCCGAAGATGAGGACTATGTGGCAGAGGAAGAGGCCACTTCCAAGAGAATTGAGCCAGCTCAAGGCACTAAGCCAGGTCTGAAAATCAAAAGGCCAGCAGGCAGGCAGCCCATGTCAAAGGCAAGAGCCTCAACTGAGAAGCCCACTCCTCAAGAGCCAGTTGCTGCAAAAGGCAAGAAAAGAAAGGAAAGGGTGAAGAAGACTATGGCTAGAGTGCTTGGTAAAGCTTCCATCATGGAAGAGGAAGAAGAAGAAGAAGAAGAAGAAGAAGAAGAAGAAGAGGCAGCTGCACCAGCGCCCAAGGCACCCAAGCTTATGGGAGATGCCATAAAATCAGGGGGAGCTGCTTCCAAGGCCAAGTCAGCTCCAAAGCCAAAGCCTAAGAGAAATACAAGGAGCATTCCTGCAGCTGAAAAGAACAAGGCCAGTGCCTGAGACTGTTGCTGAAGAAGAGGAAGAAAATGTCCTAAGGAAGCTAAAGCCCAAGATCCCAGACCACAACGATGCTCATCCTGTGGCTGAGAACATGAAGCTCAGGAGAGATTCAGGGCTAAGGAAGTGGAGAGAAGCAGACCCGTATGCTTCGAGAAGAAGGACAGCAGTGGACTACATGTTTCACACCAAGGAGCAGCAGGATTTTTATGAGACTATTTTTCTAGATAAGAAGCCAATTGTCTGTGACATGAGATGGGTTGACTCTACATCAAGGAGAAGGAGGAACACTACCCAGGAGTATATGACAACTTTAATGCTTGTGGAGTAGCTGACTTTGTTGGGCAGAAGCTCACAAAGTGGAACGAGGAACTGATCATGCAATTCTACTCCACGGCTCACTTTTATCCAGATGGGAGGATCACATGGATGTCTGAGGGTACAAGGTACCAATCTACAGTGGCTGAGTGGGCACAGATCATAAATGCCCCAGAGGAGCAAGATGATGACTTGGATATCTATGCCAAGAAGAAGATGGACCATAACTCCATGTCCAATATGTACAAGGAGATCCCAAATGAAGCACTTGATACCTTCAAGTTTGGCTCAGTACATTACCTTCTGTCAGGGCTCCCGACGATCAATTGGATACTAAGGCACACCTTACTGCCCAAGTCTGGAGATCACAAGATGATCAGAGGCCATGCTATCAACTTGCTACATGTGTTTGATGTGCCTCAGAAGTTCAAGGTGATGAGCCTCATAGTGGAAACAATCAAGAGGACTGCAGCAGATCAGAAGAGGAGCTGCAGATATGCCCCTCAGATTCAGGAGCTCATCAACTCCAAGATGGGCACGGGCATATATCTATTGGACAAGGAACATTTGCCCATCCATCTAGATTTTGAGAACAATGAAGTTGTGATGACTGAGAACGAGCCATCGTCTGCACAAGCATATGCAAAGAAGGAGAAGGCGAGGAAGGAGAAAGCTGCCAAGATGCCTACTCAAGAGGAGGCATCTGAATACTTCTTGAAGACCAAACAAGAGCAGCTCGGTTACTTGATTGCATCCACGCTGAGGATTGAGCAAAGTCTGGCCACCCTTACTAAGAATCAGCAGAGCCTAGAGAGAATCATGGAACAGAAGTTCTATGACTTGGATGTCAAGGTAACGGAAGTTCAGTCTGCAGTGGAGCAGCTCCAGGAAGACATGCAGGAGAGGAGAGGCAGGACTACTACTCATGCCTTTGCCAGAGTGCCAAGAGGTCCGAGGTCGTCTGCCGTACCAGTTGCTGACACAAGAGCCACCACCTCAGCACCAGCCACATCCTCAGTTCCACCAGCTCTAGCATCTACTTCAGCTCCAACTCCAGCGACTACTTCAGCATCTACCGAAGCCTTCGTCCTTGGAGTGATCCGGACTCCACCACCACCTGAAGATCAAGCCTGAGCGTCGATCTAGTGCTATGCATTTTCTAGGAACTTTTTGGTAACTTGTTGCCAAAGGGGGAGAAGATGTATAGATCATAGGCTTCGAGAGAGAGTGTTGCTTTTCTCTCTTGCTTTATTTGGTGGTTTTTCGAACTTGTTTGCTTTTGAGTGCTTGAGATACTACGTCATTATTTGTGAGACATTGATGATCATGTGTTTGATCATAAGCTACACTTAATGCTTGCTTAATGCTATTATCTTATCTATCTTATGTGATCATTCATTATTCTTGGTGATGAGTGCATGTATTTCATTCTTATCATTTTAAGCGCTCCACCAAGATGTATGTGACATGGAAGAGTAACCCATGACTCTAACTCTTTGTGCATTTGCAGTCCAAAGCAAATTTTAAATATGCACAAATTTAGGGGGAGCTCTTGCTTATCACATTCTCAAAGCGACGATATATTTCATGATTATTATCTTTTGTTGAAGCTTTGATCTATATGTTGTCATCAATTACCAAAAAGGGGGAGATTGAAAGTGCAACTATCCCTAGGTGGTTTTGGTAATTCATAACAACATATAGCTCATTGAGCTAATGCTATTCCAAGATGATTATTTCAGGAAAGCTCAATGATTGGCATGGCATGGATGTGAAAGTGGAACCCTCAAAATGCTAAGGACAAAGGATTGGCTCAAGCTCAAAAGCTCAAGACTCTTCATTTTATATTTTAGTGATCCAAGATCACATTGAGTCTTTAGGAAAAGCCAATACTATTAAGGAGGGATGAGGTGTTGCTTAATGAGCCTCTTGCTTCATGTGCTTAGTGATACGCTCCAAAACCCTCAACTACTTTCCCATATCCACATATGACCTAAACCCTAAGCCAAACTCGGTCCTACCGATTCTTCCTATCCGGCGCCACCGA